>NW_025749206.1:17500-26649 GCF_021184085.1 Oncorhynchus gorbuscha
AGGGATGAGAGAGAAAGAGGGATGAGAGAGAAAGAGGGATGGAAGGATGGGAGAGAAAGAGGGATGGAGGGATGGGAGAGAAAGAGGGATGGGAGATAAAGAGGGATGGAGGGATGGGAGAGAAAGAGGGATGGGAGAAAGAGGTATGAGGGATGGGAGAAAAAGGAATGGAAGGCAGTTTGACCTTTTACCAGACCAGAGGGGCTGCATCCCAAAAGGCTCCCTATTCCCTATATAGTGCACTACGTTTCCCAAGCGTCAGTTTTTCCGGACAGAAGGATGAGAGAGAAAGAGGGATGGAGGGATGGGAGAGAAAGAGGGTTGGAGGGATGAGAGAGAAAGAGGGATGGGAGAGAAAGAGGGATGGAGGGATGGGAGAGAAAGAGGGATGGGAGAGAAAGAGGGATGGAGGGATGAGAGAGAAAGAGGGATGGAGGGATGGGAGAGAAAGAGGGATGGAGGGATGGGAGAGAAAGAGGGATGGAGGGATGGGAGAGAAAGAGGCATGGAGGGATGGGAGAGAAAGAGGGATGGGAGAGAAAGAGGGATGGAAGGATGGGAGAGAAAGAGGGATGGAGGGATGGGAGAGAAAGAGGGATGGGAGATAAAGAGGGATGGAGGGATGGGAGAGAAAGAGGGATGGGAGAGAAAGAGGGATGGGAGAAAGAGGGATGGAGGGATGGGAGAGAAAGAGGGATGGAGGGATGGGAGAGAAAGAGGGATGGGAGAGAAAGAGGGATGGAGGGATGGGAGAGAAAGAGGGATGGGAGAGAAAGAGGGATGGGAGAAAGAGGGATGGAGGGATGGGAGGGATGGAGGGATGGGAGAGAAAGAGGGAGAGGGATGGGAGAGAAAGAGGGATGGAGGGATGAGAGAGAAAGAGGGATGGAGGGATGGGAGAGAAAGAGGGATGGAGGGATGAGAGAGAAAGAGGGATGGAGGGATGGGAGAGAAAGAGGGATGGGAGAGAAAGAGGGATGGAGGGATGGGAGAGAAAGAGGGATGGAGGGATGGGAGAGAAAGAGGGATGGAGGGATGGGAGAGAAAGAGGGATGGAGGGATGGGAGAGAAAGAGGGATGGGAGAGAAAGAGGGATGGAGGGATGGAGGGATGGGAGAGAAAGAGGGATGGGAGAGAAAGAGGGATGGAGGGATGGGAGAGAAAGAGTGGTGGGAGAGAAAGAGGGATGGGAGAGAAAGAGGGATGGAGGGATGGGAGAGAAAGAGGGATGGAGGGATGGGAGAGAAAGAGGGATGGAGGGATGGGAGAGAAAGAGGGATGGAGGGATGGGAGAGTGATAAGCCGGTGGGGGCATTAATAACCACCTGGATGTGTCAAACAAATTTAAAAAGACATTTCAAATGTCTCTCACTCTCTCTCTCTCTCTGTCTCTCTCTCCCTCTCTCTGTCCTCTCTTCCTTTCACACCCTCTCTCTCTATCATTTCTCTTTCTGCTTTTCAAACACTCCTCTCTCTGTCCTCTCTCTGTCTTTCACACCCCCTCTCTCCATCAGTCCTCTCTCTCTCTATCTCTCTGCCTTTCACACCCTCTCTCTCTCTCTCTCTGTCCTCACTCCATTCTCCCTCTCTTTCTCTCCACCCCCTCCCCCATCCCTCACTTCATCTCTATCTCTCTCTGAATAGCATTGGTCTTGAGGGTGAAATGACAGTCAAGACTATAATGCTCCTGGCTTCTCCTCTGAACTGTGGGTGTTTCTGTGAGCTCTGTGAGTCTTTCTCTGTGGTGATGAATGTCAACATTGCTGTGTTTGTTTTGGAAGGTATTAACGCTTTTAGCTTAACACACAGACACACAGAGACAGACTCCTCCCTAAACACATCAGCAGCTCTTAGACCGGGAGGGTTGGCATGGAGACAGGTTGAGACCAGTGCTTCCTCCTCTGTCGGCTCTATTGAAAACCTCAGGTCTCTCCGGAGGGCGGAGAAAGAGAGGGAGATGAAATGTCAGGTTCAGTATGAAGCAGGCAGGAAGTGGTCTCAGTCTCTAACTGGGGATTCGGGCAGTGGTTCAGTCTCTAACTGGGGATTCAGGCAGTGGTTTAGTCTCTAACTGGGGATTCAGGCAGTGGTTTAGTCTCTAACTGGGGATTCAGGCAGTGGTTTAGTTTCTATAACTGGCTGTGGATTCAGGCAGTGGTTTAGTCTCTATAACTAGCTGTGGATTCGGGCAGTGGTTTAGTCTCTATAACTAGCTGTGGATTCGGGCTGTGGTTTAGTCTCTATAACTAGCTGTGGATTCAGGCAGTGGTTTAGTCTCTATAACTAGCTGTGGATTCGGGCAGTGGTTTAGTCTCTATAACTAGCTGTGGATTCGGGCAGTGGTTTAGTCTCTATAACTAGCTGTGGATTCGGGCTGTGGTTTAGTCTCTATAACTAGCTGTGGATTCAGGCAGTGGTTTAGTCTCTATAACTAGCTGTGGATTCGGGCAGTGGTTTAGTCTCTAACTGGGGATTCGGGCAGTGGTTTAGGCTCTATAACTAGCTGTGGATTCGGGCAGTGGTTTAGTCTCTATAACTAGCTGTGGATTCAGGCAGTGGTTAAGTCTCTAACTGGGGATTCGGGCAGTGGTTTAGTCTCTAACTGGGGATTCAGGCAGTGGTTTAGTCTCTAACTGGGGATTCAGGCAGTGGTTTAGTCTCTAACTGGGGATTCAGGCAGTGGTTTAGTCTCTATAACTAGCTGTGGATTCGGGCAGTGGTTTAGTCTCTATAACTAGCTGTGGATTCAGGCAGTGGTTTAGTCTCTATAACTAGCTGTGGATTCGGGCAGTGGTTTAGTCTCTATAACTAGCTGTGGATTCGGGCAGTGGTTTAGTCTCTATAACTAGCTGTGGATTCAGGCAGTGGTTAAGTCTATAACTGGGGATTCAGGCAGTGGTTAGTCTCTAACTGGGGATTCAGGCAGTGGTTAAGTCTCTAACTGGGGATTCAGGCAGTGGTTCGGTCTCTAACTGTGGATTCAGGCAGTGGTTTAGTCTCTAACTGGGGATTCAGGCAGTGGTTAAGTCTCTAAATGTGGATTCAGGCAGTGGTTTAGTCTCTAACTGGGGATTCAGGCAGTGGTTAAGTCTCTAACTGGGGATTCAGGCAGTGGTTAAGTCTCTAACTGGGGATTTGGGCAGTGGTTCAGTCTCTAACTGGGGATTCAGGCAGTGGTTTAGTCTCTATAACTAGCTGTGGATTCAGGCAGTGGTTTAGTCTCTATAACTAGCTGTGGATTCAGGCAGTGGTTTAGTCTCTAACTGGGTATTCAGGCAGTGGTTCAGTCTCTAACTGGGGATTCAGGCAGTGGTTTAGTCTCTATACCTAGCTGTGGATTCGGGCAGTGGTTTAGTCTCTATAACTAGCTGTGGATTCAGGCTGTGGTTTAGTCTCTATAACTAGCTGTGGATTCAGGCTGTGGTTTAGTCTCTATAACTAGCTGTGCATTCGGGCAGTGGTTTAGTCTCTATAACCAACTGTGCATTCGGGCAGTCTCTAGTAACTAACTGTGGATTCAGGCAGTGGTTTAGTCTCTATAACTAGCTGTGGATTCGGGCAGTGGTTTAGTCTCTATAACTAGCTGTGGATTCAGGCAGTGGTTTAGTCTCTATAACTAACTGTGCATTCGGGCAGTGGTTTAGTCTCTATAACGGGCATTCGGGCAGTGGTTTAGTCTCTAACTGCTGGGATTCAGGCAGTGGTTTAGTCTCTATAACTAGCTGTGCATTCGGGCAGTGGTTTAGTCTCTATAACTAGCTGTGGATTCAGGCAGTGGTTTAGTCTCTATAACTAGCTGTGGATTCAGGCAGTGGTTTAGTCTCTATAACTAACTGTGGATTCAGGCAGTGGTTTAGTCTCTAACTGTGCATTCGGGCAGTGGTTTAGTCTCTAACTGATTCAGGCAGTGGTTTAGTCTCTATAACTAACTGTGCATTCGGGCAGTGGGATTCGGGCAGTGGTTTAGTCTCTAACTAGCTGTGGATTCGGGCAGTGGTTTAGTCTCTATAACTAGCTGTGGATTCAGGCAGTGGTTTAGTCTCTATAACTAACTGTGGATTCAGGCAGTGGTTTAGTCTCTAACTAACTGTGATTCGGGCAGTGGTTTAGTCTCTAACTGGGGATTCAGGCAGTGGTTTAGTCTCTATAACTAGCTGTGGATTCGGGCAGTGGTTTAGTCTCTATAACTAGCTGTGGATTCAGGCAGTGGTTTAGTCTCTAACTGTGGATTCGGGCAGTGGTTTAGTCTCTATAACTAACTGTGCATTCAGGCAGTGGTTTAGTCTCTAACTGTGGATTCAGGCAGTGGTTTAGTCTCTATAACTAGCTGTGCATTCGGGCAGTGGTTTAGTCTCTATAACTAGCTGTGGATTCAGGCAGTGGTTTAGTCTCTATAACTAGCTGTGGATTCAGGCAGTGGTTTAGTCTCTATAACTAGCTGTGGATTCGGGCAGTGGTTTAGTCTCTATAACTAGCTGTGGATTCAGGCAGTGGTTTAGTCTCTATAACTAGCTGTGGATTCAGGCAGTGGTTTAGTCTCTATAACTAGCTGTGGATTCAGGCAGTGGTTTAGTCTCTATAACTAGCTGTGGATTCAGGCAGTGGTTTAGTCTCTATAACTAGCTGTGGATTCGGGCAGTGGTTTAGTCTCTATAACTAGCTGTGGATTCAGGCAGTGGTTTAGTCTCTATAACTAGCTGGATTCAGGCAGTGGTTTAGTCTCTATAACTAGCTGTGGATTCGGGCAGTGGTTTAGTCTCTATAACTAGCTGTGGATTCGGGCAGTGGTTTAGTCTCTATAACTAGCTGTGGATTCGGGCAGTGGTTTAGTCTCTATAACTAGCTGTGGATTCGGGCAGTGGGTCGGGGTGAGTGGCCCGTTACCTCTGAGGAATGTTCGGTGACCTTTTGACCCCACCAGACTCCAAGGGTGTTAGCCCCACTGACAGCACACACACACACACACACACACACACACACACACACACACACACACACACACACACACACACACACACACACACACACACACACACACACACACACACACACACACACACACACACACACACACACGCACACACACTACAGGCTGCAGCAGAGCAGAGGCCATTTGGGTGCCCCCAATAAATTATTTCCCCCCCTACCTTCCCCTACTCTATCTCCCTACCCCCATCCTCTACCCTACCGCCTACACCCCCTACACTACCTGTCCCTACCCTATCCCCTACCCTACTTGTCCCTACTCCCACCCTACCTATCCCTACCCTACCCTACCTATCCCTACCCCCTACCCTACCTGTCCCTACTCCCCCCTACCCTACCCTCTACCCTACCTGTCCCTACCCTACCTATCCCACCCTACCCAGCAGAGCCCCTACCCTACCCCCTACCTATCCCTACTCTTCTACCCTACCCCCTACCCTACCCAACCCTACCCTCTACCCTACCTGTCCTTATCTACCCTACCCTCACCCTACCTATCCCTACCCTACCCCCTAACATACCCCCTACATTACCTGTCCCTACCCTACCCTACCATACTCTACCCCTACCATACTCTCCCCTCCCTACCCCCTACCCCCTACCCTCTCCCCCTACCCTACCCTATCCCTACCCTACTCTACCCTCTACCCTACACTACCCCCTAACTCTACCCCTACCCTACTCTCCCCCTACCCTACTCTACTCTCTACCCTACTCTACCCCTACCCTACTCTCCCCCCTACCCTTCTCTACTCCCTACCCTACCCTTCTCTACTCTACTCTTCTCTACTCCCTACCCTACCCTACTCTACCCCCTACCCTTCTCTACTCCCTACCCTTCCCTACACTACCCCCTACCCCTAACTATTTTTTGAGACATGGATTGTGTGTGTGCCATTCAGAGGGTGCATTGAAGTGCCTTTGAACAGGGTATGGAAGTAAGTCCCACCGGTTTGAGTCAAGAACTGCAACGCTACTGGACTTTTCACGCTCAACAGTTTCCCCGTGTGTATCAAGAATGGGCCACCACCCAAAGGACATCCAGCCAACTGGACACAACTGTAGGAAGCACTGGAGTAGACATGGGCCAGCCTCCCTGTGGAACTCTTTAGACACCTTGTATAGTCCATGGCCCATTCGTGATTTGAGGCTGTTCTGAAGGCAAAAGGGGGTGAAAGTCAATATTAGGATGTTGTTCCTAATGTTTTGTCCAGTCAGAGAGAGGGGGAAGAGGGTACCATGTGGGACTGAGTTTCAGAGCAGTCCTCTGGAGTTTAGTTTGTTAGTTTAGCCGGCGCTTTGGGTTTCCCCTAGGATCTCATTCAGACATTGACCTTGCACAAAAATAAACCAACAATTAGGAAGCTAAGCAAACCTTGGAGTTCTCTCTCTCTCTCTTCCTTCCTTTCTCTCCCTCTCTCTCTAGGTATCTCTCTTTCTCTCTCTGTTTCTCTCTCTCTTTCTCTGTTTCTCTCTATGTATCTCTCTCTCTCTCTCTCTGTTTCTCTCTCTCTCTTTCCCTCTGTTTCTCTCTCTGTTTCTCTCTCTCTCTGTATCTTGCTCTCTCTCTCTCTCTCTTTGTCTCTTTGTCTCTCTCTGTTTCTCTCTCTGTCTCTCTCTCTGTTTCTCTCTCTGCTTCTCTCTCTCTCTCTCTCTCTCTCTGTCTCTCTCTCTGTTTCTCTCTCTCTCTGTATCTCGCTCTCTCTCTCTCTCTCTCTCTCTCTCTCTCTCTCTTTGTCTCTCTCTCTTTGTCTCTCTCTCTTTGTCTCTCTCTCTCTCTGTCTCTCTCTCTCTGTCTCTCTGTCTCTCTCTCTCTCTCTCTGTCTCTCTCTCTCTGTGTGTGTCTCTCTCTCTGCCTCAAACCATGGGGATGTTGTAAAAGACACTGAGAGTGCTTCCTTCATGTCTAGGAGCTACTCTTGGGTTTCTGGGCCCTTCTCCTGTCCAAATAAAGACAGTGTTTCTTATCTCTTTCTTTTCTCTCTGTCTCTGCCTCTCCCTCCATGTCGGTCAGTCAAACCTTGTGGACCCCTGGATGGATATACAGTACATAGTTCTATACGCATCACATACAGTACCAGTCAAAAGTTTGGACACACCTCCTCATTCAAGGGGTTTTCTTTATTTGTATTATTTTCTACATTGTAGAATAATAGTGAAGACATCACCACTGTGAAATAACACATATGGAATCATGTAGTAACCAAAAGTGTTAAATCAATCAAAATATATTTTGGATTTGATATTCTTCAAAGTAGCCAGCCTTTGCCTTGATGACAGCTTTGCACACTCTTGGCATTCTCTCAACCAGCTTCACCTGGAATGCTTTTCCAACAGTCTTGAAGGAGTTCCCACATATGCTGAGCACTTGTTGGATGCTTTTCCTTCACTCTGCGGTCCAACTCATCCCAAACCATCTCAATTGGGTTGAGATCAAGTGATTGTGGAGGCCAGGTCATCTGATGCAGCACTCCATCACTCTCCTTCATGGTCAAATAGCCCTTCCACAGCCTGGAGGTATGTTTTGGGTCATTGTCCAGTTGAAAAACAAATGATAAGCGCAAACCCACTAAACGCAAACCAGATGGGAGGGCATATCGGTGCAGAATCCTGTGGTAGCCATGCTGGTTAAGCGTGCCTTGAATTCTTAATAAATCACAGACAATGTCACTAGAAAAGCACCCCCACAACATCACACCTCCTCCTCTATGCTTCACGGTGGGAACCACACACGAGGAGATCATCTGTTCACCTAGTCTCACAAAGACATGGCGGTTGGAACCAAAAATCTCAAATTTGGACTCATCCGACCAAATTACTGATTTCCACCGGTCTAATGTCCATTGCTCGTGTTTCTTGGCCCAAGCAAGTCTCTTCTTCTTATTGATGTCCTTTAGTAGTGGTTTCTTTGCAGCAATTTGACCATGAAGACCTGATTCACGCAGTCTCCTTTGTACCGTTGATGTTGAGATGTGTCTGTTACTTGAACTCTGTGAAGCATATATTTGGGCTGCAATTTCTGAGGCTGGTAACTACAATTAACATATCCTCTGCAGCAGAGGTAACTCTGGGTCTTCCTTTCCTGTAGCGATCCTCATGGGAGCCCGTTTCATCAAAGAGCTTGATGATCTTTCGACTGCACCTGAAGAACACCAGTCTCAAGTCAACAGTGAAGAGACGACTCCGGGAGGCTGGCCTTCTAAGCAGAGTTACAAAGAAAAGGCCATATCTCAGACTGGCCCAAAAAATGTAAGATTAAGATGGGTAAAAGAACACAGACACTGGACAGAGGAACTCAACAACATCCCGGAGTCGCCTCTTCGCTGTTGACGTTGAGACTGGTGTTTTGCGGGTACTATTTAATGAAACTGCCAGTTGAGGACTGTTTCTCAAACTAGACACTCTACTGTACTTGTCCTCTTGCTCAGTTGTGCCCCGGGATCTCCCACTCCTCTTTCTATTCTGGTTAGAGCCAGTTTGCTCTGTTCTGTGAAGGGAGTAGTACACAGCGTTGTACAAGATCTTCAGTTTCTTGGCAATTTATTGCATGGAACAGCCTTCATTTCTCAGAACAAGTATGGACTGATGGGTTTCTGAAGAAAGGTCTTTGTTTCTGGCCATTTTGAGCCTGTAATCGAACCCACAAATGCTGATGCTCCAGATACTCAACTAGTCTAAAGAAGCCCAGTTTTATTGCTTCTTTAATCAAAACAACAGTTTTCAGCTGTGCTAACATAATTGCAAAATTGTTTTCTAATGATCAATTAGCCTTTTAAAATGATAAACTTGGATTAGCTAACACAACGTGCCATTGGAACACAGGAGTGATGGTTGCTGATAATGGGCCTCTGTACACCTATGTAGATATTCCATTAAAAATGAGCCGTTTCCAGCTACAATAGTCATTTACAACATGAACAATGTCTACACTGTATTTCTGATCAATTAAATGTAATTTTAATGGACAAAAAACATGCTTTTCTTTTAAGTGACCCCAAACTTTTGACCGGTGGTGTATATGTAGTCCACACCATGAACAGAGACTAATAACAACATGTATGTAGTTCACACCATGAACAGAGACTAATAACAACAACATGTATGTAGTTCACACCATGAACAGAGACTAATAACAACAACATGTATGTAGTTCACACCATGAA
>NW_025749207.1:0-5000 GCF_021184085.1 Oncorhynchus gorbuscha
CAGACTCATTGTGTATTTATTCCTTGTTATTATTTTTCATTTCATTTTCACATTTTCAGGTGACAAAACTTTAACTGGGTCAATAATTTGTCATCCCTGCCTCCCTCTCTCGCTATCCCTGCATCTCTCTCCATTCTTATCTATCTATCTCTCTATCCATCCATCCCCCTTCCTTCTTCCTTCTTCCCTCCTTCCATTCCTCTCTCACCTCCATTCCCCTCCCTCCCTTTCTCTCTCTCTCTCCTTTATTCCTTCATTCCTTTCCTCTCTCTATTCCCCCCTCTCTCCACCACTTCCTCCACCCAGGGGAATCAGATTCTAAGCAGTCTGTCTCTGGATGAGTACAAGGCCACTTGAAGATGATCGAGAGCCTTCTGGCTACGGACCTGGCTCTGTACATGAAGTAGGTACAGTGTCACACACAGCAGGGATGCGCACAGAGGGGAACCGTTCAAGTCACATTTTTATGCAGAGTTTTTATTAGAACTTCAATTAAGATTGATGGGCTGTGAAAAATGTCAAGGTGGAAGTTGTATTCAGACCCTATTCATTAGAAGATCTAGTAATAATGTACTAAAGCAGTAATTGACTATATCTCTCTCTCTATCCTCCCCCCTAACACTTTTTCTATTTTTCACAACTCTCTCTCCTTATCTCCTAATCTCAGCTCTTCTCTCTCTCTCTTTCCCTCCCTCTCCTTGTCTGAAGTGTGGGCGTCTGACTAGACTGCAGGCAGACGGAGAGAAAGATAGATATCAAATTTACTGCCTATCTTTTCAGGAGGAGAGGAGAGTTCTTTGAACTGACCAAGAACAGCCAATTTGTCTGGGACAATGACTATCATAAAGACTTGCTGAGGTTAGTGGACACAATATGCATATACATATTCACCTGGGGACAGCTTGGTTGTGCGTCTTTCAAGGTTGGGATCAATTCTAAATAATAATAATAATAATAATATATGCCATTTAGCAGACGCTTTTATCCAAAGCGACTAGATTCCCGTGAAGACGTGCAGTCATTGTGCTAATGTTAGTTAGCATTGGCTCGCGTACATCTCCCTCTAACGTCCTTCATACTGGACTCAGAGATATAAACATGGATCCACGAGTTCATCTGACTTTGAGGAAGTAGGAAAAGGGCCTCATTGGCAACATCTCAAAGTATCCCTTTAAAACAGGACAAAGTCTTTATTAGGTGTTAAGCCTATGTTAAAATATGCTTAAAATTATTAGAAGACAAAAACAAAGCGATTGTGATCGTGTTGAATTGTGTTTGGGAAATAAAGATAGACATGGTTTTTAAAAAGGTTGTGGTCATATTTCATTCAGTACAGAAATGTGTAGGAGGCTCAACTTACCCTGTCCCACAGTTCAACTTACCCTGCCCGTCAGTTCAACTTACCCTGTCCCTCAGTTCAACCTACCCTGTCCCTCAGTTCAACTTACCCTGTCCCTCAGTTCAACTTACCCTGTCCCTCAGTTCAACTTACCCTGTCCCTCAGTTCAACTTACCCTGTCCCTCAGTTCAACTTACCCTGTCCCTCAGTTCAACTTACCCTGTCCCTCAGTTCAACTTACCCTGTCCCTCAGTTCAACTTACCCTGTCCCGCAGTTCAACTTACCCTGTCCCTCAGTTCAACTTACCCTGTCCCTCAGTTCAACTTACCCTGTCCCTCAGTTCAACTTACCCTGTCCCTCAGTTCAACTTACCCTGTCCCGCAGTTCAACTTACCCTGCCCGTCAGTTCAACTTACCCTGCCCGTCAGTTCAACCTACCCTGTCCCGCAGTTCAACTTACCCTGTCCCGCAGTTCAACTTACCCTGTCCCGCAGTTCAACTTACCCTGTCCCTCAGTTCAACTTACCCTGTCCCACAGTTCAACTTACCCTGTCCCTCAGTTCAACTTACCCTGTCCCTCAGTTCAACTTACCCTGTCCCACAGTTCAACTTACCCTGTCCCTCAGTTCAACTTACCCTGTCCCACAGTTCAACTTACCCTGTCCCACAGTTCAACTTACCCTGTCCCACAGTTCAACTTACCCTGTCCCTCAGTTCAACTTACCCTGTCCCACAGTTCAACTTACCCTGTCCCTCAGTTCAACTTACCCTGTCCCACAGTTCAACTTACCCTGTCCCTCAGTTCAACTTACCCTGTCCCACAGTTCAACTTACCCTGTCCCTCAGTTCAACTTACCCTGTCCCACAGTTCAACTTACCCTGCCCCTCAGTTCAACTTACCCTGTCCCTCAGTTCAACTTACCCTGTCCCACAGTTCAACTTACCCTGTCCCACAGTTCAACTTACCCTGTCCCTCAGTTCAACTTACCCTGTCCCACAGTTCAACTTACCCTGTCCCTCAGTTCAACTTACCCTGTCCCACAGTTCAACTTACCCTGTCCCTCAGTTCAACTTACCCTGTCCCACAGTTCAACTTACCCTGTCCCTCAGTTCAACTTACCCTGTCCCACAGTTCAACTTACCCTGCCCCTCAGTTCAACTTACCCTGTCCCTCAGTTCAACTTACCCTGTCCCACAGTTCAACTTACCCTGTCCCTCAGTTCAACTTACCCTGTCCCACAGTTCAACTTACCCTGTCCCTCAGTTCAACTTACCCTGTCCCACAGTTCAACTTACCCTGTCCCTCAGTTCAACTTACCCTGTCCCACAGTTCAACTTACCCTGTCCCTCAGTTCAACTTACCCTGTCCCACAGTTCAACTTACCCCATAATATGTTTTCAAACCTGTCATGTTTACATGAATTCTGAATATCTACACATCCTGAAATCTATGTAGATAACTTTGTTAGAAACAATATTTCCCTTGATGGAGTGATGCTGAGCGTAATGGTTCAACATAACCCACTCTCTTGCCTTGCTTGTGTATCACCTGCTGTAGGTCCATGCTGATGACTGCATGTGACATCTCTGCCATTACCAAGCCCTGGCCAGTACAGAAGAGAGTAAGTGAAAAGTGGGATCACATTCACTAGCTTCAAGACTCACTTCATAAACTCAACTCTGTTCTTGTTACTGTCTTGTTACTGAGTTCTTGTTACTGTGTTCTTGTTACTGTGTTCTTGTTACTGCTATCTCCTTTGATATTCTTTCAAATGTTTCATTTTTCACTCACACAGCTCTCATTGTTCTCATCCTTTTTCAGTACCTCTCCATTTTCTTTTCAACCCTTAGATGATGTTCTCTTTCTGTCTCTGTCTCTCTTCTTCTCCTGGTGTCATTTCAACTTCCTTGTGTAAGTCTCTTCCTCCTGTTCCTCATCAAGCTCCCTAGGTGCAATGGAAGGAGAGGTTCTGACAAGTCTCTAACCGTGTGTGTGTTTGTGATCAGAGAGCTCTAGAACTCTTCTTAGAGGAGGATAGACACTCAGCTCTAGACCCAGACTCAGCTCTAGACCCAGACTCAGCTCTAGACCCAGAGTCAGCTCTAGACCCAGAGTCAGCTCTAGACCCAGACTCAGCTCTAGACCCAGAAACCTGTTCTAGAACCAGACTCAGCTCTAGACCCAGAAACCTGTTCTAGACCCAGAAACCTGTTCTAGACCCAGAAACTTGTTCTAGACCGATCCTCTGCTCAGGTCCTCACATAATACATACAGAACTGACAGAGCTGGTGAATACATCTGCACCTCCAGCACACATACACACACATAGGAAATCTGTGCACATACCCACATATAGGAAATTTGTGCACATACACACACACATGGGAAATCTGTGCACGCACATACACACAAATAGGAAATCTGTGCACATACACACACACACACATAGGAAATCTGTGCACACACACACACATAGGAAATCTGTGCACACATACACACGTAGGAAATCTGTGCACATACACACATATAGGAAATCTGTGCACATACACACACACACACACACACACACACACACACACACACACACACACACACACACACACACACACACACACACACACACACACACACACACACACACACACACACACACACACACACACACACACACACACACACACACACACACACACACACACACACACACACACACATAGGAAATCTGTACACATACACACACATGGGGAATATGTGCACACACACACAGGAAATCTGTGCACACACACACAAATCATCTTTCACACACATACAAAGTTTTCATTGAGCTCAGCAGATCTTATTATTAGAGTGGATACTACATCAGCCAAGATTAAATGTACATAAATGTGTCTTCTCCTCCTCTCTCCTTCTCCCCCTTTCTCTCCTCCTCTCCCTGAACCCCCCCCCCCCCCCCCCCTCCGGCTCTCTAGGCTTAATTACACAGCTCCAATCAGTGTTCTGCAGATGGCTACCACACACACACACACTTCCTTGATTGGGAACCTGAGGTTGTAGTCAATCTTCATCTATCCTTTGTAAAGAGAAAGAGTCCATGAACGCAGTACGGTTGCTGCTCAGTTAGCAGAACTCTCTTTCACTGTTTCTCTCCTGCATTATTCCCATGCTACAAACGACAGGGAACACTTTGTAGGATACTGAGTGCTATTGCAGGGTGTCTGATACAATTGGCCGTGGATATGTGTATCTTTGTCTTCACACAACAGGAGGCTGTCTATCCAACTTGAAACCCCCCTGGTCGTATCACCTTCATTGAAACACCGCCGTTCTAATTCCTAGATACCTGCAAAAAGACACAAATGTTTAAAAACCCTGGACAACAGATTGTCTAAAGTATTTATTCAGATACAATCATAGGGTTAGAGTCTAACAGACCAGACTTTGTGGCTGTCCAGACTACAAGGTTACTAATCAACCGTGTCCTTTACTCCCAATTGAAACAACATACCACTTGGAGGCCCTTTTAAAAGCTCCCTTTCTTTCTGTCTTGCCTCTCTCCATCTTCTCTTACAGATAGCCAAGTTGGTGGCGACAGAGTTCTTTGAGCAAGGGGACAAGGAGAGAGAAGAACTCAACATTGAGCCAACAGTAAGCACGTCTTG
>NW_025749207.1:10000-26642 GCF_021184085.1 Oncorhynchus gorbuscha
CTCCCTGACCCCCCCCCTTGTCCCCCATAATGGACCAGCTCCCTGACCCCCCCGTAGTCCCCCATAATGGACCAGCTCCCTGACCCCCCCGTAGTCCCCCATAATGGACCAGCTCCCTGACCCCCCGTAGTCCCCCATAATGGACCAGCTCCCTGACCCCCCGTAGTCCCCCATAATGGACCAGCTCCCTGACCCCCCCGTAGTCCCCCATAATGGACCAGCTCCCTGACCCCCCGTAGTCCCCCATAATGGACCAGCTCCCTGACCCCCCGTAGTCCCCCATAATGGACCAGCTCCCTGACCCCCCCCGTAGTCCCCCATAATGGACCAGCTCCCTGACCCCCCCGTAGTCCCCCATAATGGACCAGCTCCCTGACCCCCCGTAGTCCCCCATAATGGACCAGCTCCCTGACCCCCCCCCGTAGTCCCCCATAATGGACCAGCTCCCTGACCCCCCCCCGTAGTCCCCCATAATGGACCAGCTCCCTGACCCCCCCCGTAGTCCCCCATAATGGACCAGCTCCCTGACCCCCCCGTAGTCCCCCATAATGGACCAGCTCCCTGACCCCCCGTAGTCCCTCATAATGGACCAGCTCCCTGACCCCCCCCCCGTAGTCCCCCATAATGGACCAGCTCCCTGACCCCCCCCGTAGTCCCCCATAATGGACCAGCTCCCTGACCCCCCATAATGGACCAGCTCCCTGACCCCCCGTAGTCCCCCATAATGGACCAGCTCCCTGACCCCCCCATAATGGACCAGCTCCCTGACCCCCCTGTAGTCCCCCATAATGGACCAGCTCCCTGACCCCCCATAATGGACCAGCTCCCTGACCCCCCGTAGTCCCCATAATGGACCAGCTCCCTGACCCCCATAATGGACCAGCTCCTGACCCCCCATAATGGACCAGCTCCCTGACCCCCCAGTCCCCCATAATGGACCAGCTCCCTGACCCCCCGTAGTCCCCCATAATGGACCAGCTCCCTGACCCCCCCCGTAGTCCCCCATAATGGACCAGCTCCCTGACCCCCCCCGTAGTCCCCCATAATGGACCAGCTCCCTGACCCCCCGTAGTCCCCCATAATGGACCAGCTCCCTGCCCCCCCCCCGTAGTCCCCCATAATGGACCAGCTCCCTGACCCCCCGTAGTCCCCCATAATGGACCAGCTCCCTGACCCCCCCCCGTAGTCCCCCATAATGGACCAGCTCCCTGACCCCCCCGTAGTCCCTCATAATGGACCAGCTCCTGACCCCCCCGTAGTCCCCCATAATGGACCAGCTCCCTGACCCCCCCGTAGTCCCCCATAATGGACCAGCTCCCTGACCCCCCATAATGGACCAGCTCCCTGACCCCCCGTAGTCCCCCATAATGGACCAGCTCCCTGACAAGCCCCCCCCATAATGGACCAGCTCCCTGACCCCCCGTAGTCCCCCATAATGGACCAGCTCCCTGACCCCCCCATAATGGACCAGCTCCCTGACCCCCCCCGTAGTCCCCCATAATGGACCAGCTCCCTGACCCCCCCATAATGGACCAGCTCCCTGACCCCCCCCCGTAGTCCCCCATAATGGACCAGCTCCCTGACCCCCCCCCATAATGGACCAGCTCCCTGACCCCCCCATAATGGACCAGCTCCCTGACCCCCCCGTAGTCCCCCATAATGGACCAGCTCCCTGACCCCCCCCCGTAGTCTCCCATAATGGACCAGCTCCCTGACCCCCCCCGTAGTCCCCCATAATGGACCAGCTCCCTGACCCCCCGTAGTCCCCCATAATGGACCAGCTCCCTGACCCCCCCCCCCCCAGTCCCCCATAATGGACCAGCTCCCTGACCCCCCCGTAGTCCCCCATAATGGACCAGCTCCCTGACCCCCCGTAGTCCCCCATAATGGACCAGCTCCCTGACCCCCCGTAGTCCCCCATAATGGACCAGCTCCTGACCCCCCCCCGTAGTCCCCCATAATGGACCAGCTCCCTGACCCCCCGTAGTCCCCATAATGGACCAGCTCCCTGACCCCCCCGTAGTCCCCCATAATGGACCAGCTCCCTGACCCCCCCGTAGTCCCCCATAATGGACCAGCTCCCTGACCCCCCCCGTAGTCCCTCATAATGGACCAGCTCCCTGACCCCCCGTAGTCCCCCATAATGGACCAGCTCCCTGACCCCCCCCCAGTCCCCCATAATGGACCAGCTCCCTGACCCCCCCCGTAGTCCCCATAATGGACCAGCTCCCTGACCCCCCGTAGTCCCCCATAATGGACCAGCTCCCTGACCCCCCCCCGTAGTCCCCCATAATGGACCAGCTCCCTGACCCCCCCCCGTAGTCCCCCATAATGGACCAGCTCCCTGACCCCCCGTAGTCCCCCATAATGGACCAGCTCCCTGACCCCCCGTAGTCCCCCATAATGGACCAGCTCCCTGACCCCCCCGTAGTCCCCCATAATGGACCAGCTCCCTGACCCCCCCGTAGTCCCCCATAATGGACCAGCTCCCTTTCTGATGTTCCCTTCTTAAACATGGTTAATGTGTACGGCCGGGCCGGGGCATCTTTAGAGTTGAAAGGAGCACTTGACCCCCGAAGCCTAAAATATATTTGCACCTTAAGGTCCTTTGCATTTCATACAAAACAATACTCTTTCTCATGGAAAATGGGATTCATTCGTTTTTATATTCTTTCCAATACAGGACTGCTAAACCACCCACTCACCTTTCTGTTAGAAAATCACTTTTTCCATTTCCCAAACCTCTTAAATTCACACATAATATACTATAGTAGTTGTCACGTACAGACATGTGGACTGTATCACTGTCATTCACGTGGAACTGAACTTAACCTTGTCCGAACTGAAGCACTTTTCTCATTGCAGATGTATGTGGTTCCTGTGGTTGTATTGTGTACTTAAAGAAGTCTCCGTAACTGTATACTTGTCCCTGTGCTTTGGTGTCTGATTGGTCAAAACAGATCATGTGTTGCTTCTCCACCAATGATAGACCCGTGTGTTGCATGTGAAGGCACGGCACCTATAAAGATGACTATGAACAGCCACAGTATAGAGGTCACAGGACCTGTTGGTTGTTAGTGGAGGCTGAGGTGATGACATTCAGAAAGGGTTTCTCCTATAGAAAGAGATTAGACTCCCCCCTCCCCCCATTGACTGATGAACACTGTGAGACAAGTTGAATGGTAACATCCCATTAAAAGGATACTGCTTGTTATCTTTGTGCTCTCGTCATCTGTGCAAACTTTGGATATAACGTCACACTGGTCTAAATAACCATTCATTTTACATGTAGAGATAGATGGTGGATATCCACCCGGGACTGAAACCCGGGTTACGTCGCCACCGTCTGGTCCATCGCAGTGGTGAAACACGGACTTGGTCTAAATAACCGTTCATTTTACATGTAGAGATAGATGGTGGATATCCACCCGGGACTGAAACCCGGGTTACGTCGCCACCGTCTGGTCCATCGCAGTGGTGAAACACGGACTTGGTCTAAATAACCGTTCATTTTACATGTAGAGATAGATGGTGGATATCCACCCGGGACTGAAACCCGGGTTACGTCGCCACCGTCTGGTCCATCGCAGTGGTGAAACACGGACTTGGTCTAAATAACCATTCATTTTACATGTAGAGATAGATGGTGGATATCCACCCGGGACTGAAACCCGGGTTACGTCGCCACCATCTGGTCCATCGCAGTGGTGAAACACGGACTTGGTCTAAATAACCATTCATTTTACATGTAGAGATAGATGGTGGATATCCACCCGGGACTGAAACCCGGGTTACGTCGCCACCGTCTGGTCCATCGCAGTGGTGAAACACGGACTTGATGATCAAATGGAAACGTTTATATATTGTAGGAACATTTCTTAAAAATACAACACACAAAACACTAGCTTCTAAAACAGCGAGGCTCAAGTACTGGATAGATCACAAGGTAGAGTTCAGAAGGAAGTAAATGCATTGGACCAAAAGAGATCGGTGACCATTGACAGGCAATATATTTACATCAAAGCAGTGAGTCAGGAAGAACAAGGCCTCCCCAATACACAGAGAAAATGACACGACAGAATAATCAGTATAAAGGACTTTAGATATACAGGCAGAGATATGAGAGGTGGAGGTAGGAAAGGGTAAGCGTAGTATGTATTATCTCATTGCCATTGTGCGCGTTTGAGATGGCAGTCGGCGACTGCAGACTGGCTGACCTACAAATCACATTGGATCCTAAATTACTATGGATTATGATTTGTAGATCGATTGTAGTCCATCTCCAACGTTCCTTTTTTGTACTCGGCAGGAAAGATGTGGCATTGAGCGATAACTATGTACAGGGGGCGGCAGGTTAGAGGTCAAGGCTCTAGGCTGAGTTGGCCCTCTTGTAGGCCACCATGCTGTTGACCTTGTGGATGGAGGTGGTGAAGGAACGCAGACGAACCTCCTCCGATTGGTCGATGATCTGGGGGCCCGACTCCTCCCATTTGTCGGGCACCTCTAGGTCCTTGTCGGTGTAAACGAGGAGGTCAAAGGCACCTGGTGAGAGGGGTTAAAATTCAGGGGTTATCAAGGCGCATCAAGAACATTTCTGTTAAGAAGAATATGTGCCGGTCAAACGTCCGACCAGATTTTAGAAGATAAAATAGAAATCCATTTAATGCAGTCACTTTATGTGCCCATAAACACTGAAGAGAGGAATGAGCCTTACAGGTGAACATTAGCTTATTGCACATCTCCCTCCATCTGGCTTGTCATTATCCTTAGTTTCAGTGTTTAGGACAGAATATTTATTTTCCCACTTGTCGATGCCTCCATCCTTGGTACAGTAGCTAGTAAAACTAACTAGCTAGATTTTTTTTTTTATAAAATATAAAATAAAAAAAGGTAACGACTTGAGGAAGATCGCTTTATCTAAATAATCCTCCTGGGTGTATGGTGTCTGGAAATGATCTTCTAGGGAGATGAATCTAGCAAAACGTCTGGAAATTATCTTTTAGGGAGATGAATCTAGCAAAACGTCATAAAATACCGGAACACTTCCCGCCTGTAAACAACTGTCTGTCACGAACACAATAGGCGGGAACACTTGCAGTCAGGTACAAATTGATAGAATGTTGCAGGTTGCTAAGTCAAGCTCCAGACAGACAGGCAGGGAGAGTAGAGAGCTTATTTGATTGAAAGACAACCTGAACCAACCTCTCTGCACGGAAAAACTGATTTATAAAATGTTTTTTATTTTCATCGGGATATTTGCTTGGCAACAAAGTGTCCAGAAATGTGCTTATTGGTTGGCTTTTATGTTTGTTTTTTTATTGGCCAAAAGCAGGCCCTTAACTGCCAATGGAAACACTGGTTCTCACTCACACACACACACACTACTCACAGGCAGTCTCCAGCAGGGGTAGGAAGGTGACAGTGGCGGTGATCTGTCTGATGACTGAGCGAATCTCGTCCTGGATGGACTTGATGGACTTCTCCTGGGAGCGCTGAGAGAAGAGACACACAAAGGCCGTCACATGTTTGTGTGTTTGTGGTGGTCAGGTACCACTGCTGCTGAAGTATCCTACCGTACCTGATCTCCTTGGCACTCTTGTCACACTCAATGTCAAACTGCCACCGTTCCAGCACCTCACTAGTCTCCAGACATGTGATAACAAGGACTAGCTTCTGCACTGTGCAGTCAAACAGCCACTCTGCAACACAGAGACACAAGTCAGTCAAACAGCCACTCTGCAACACAGAGACACAAGTCAGTCAAACAGCCACTCTGCAACACAGAGACACAAGTCAGTCAAACAGCCACTCTGTAACACAGAGACACAAGTCTCTACAGCAGAAACAGAAATACTGGCATCTCTGAGGGAACGAAAACATTGATCAAAATTGAGAAAATCAACACAGTAAGTTGTGAAATATAACACCTCAGTTGACGTTGTGAGAAATAACATAGGGTTAATAGCCACACAAGTGACTGGAGCAAAGGTTAGATCGTCCTGCTATAAAGTGTCTGTCAGTGTTGACCTCTGCCCCCCCCCCCATTTATTAGAACGTTCTGCGCATGTGCGTTACATTCAACCGAGTTTATTTCATACTGCACCTTTGAGCTGTGACACAACGTTGGTCAGGTAGTTCTTCAGCTTGGTGTCAGTGGTGAGTTGAAGGCTCATGTCATACTGGGCGACTCGGGAGAACGTCTCCGGTGGGTAGAGTCCTCGCTGGTACAGGATACTGTTGATCCCGAATGCTACAGGATAACATAACATAATATAACATAACGTTAGGTGGTTAGCTAGTTAACTAGTAACACTATTGTCTCAATGCATAAAGGGGCACAATTACACACGTATGGATATATTAGCATAGCAAACTCGCATGTAAGGACATACATATTACTTATCGTCATGGAAAATACGGATGCGATGGTTGTAACAACGTTAGATGGCTAGCTTCCGCAGAGAAAACCATCGCCGTGTTCAAGTCGCATGCCTTTCCTTTCTGATCAGGCCAAAATAAAGCAAAAGTCGGTGAAATACTTACAGAAAAACTCGGCCACAAGCTCAGCGCTGCCTTTCAGGGTAATGCCTTTCAGTGTGCTCGTCATCTTTGCACGTTTGAGTTATATCCTTTTGTTGTATTGTATTTTCTTCTCGGTCAGATTTATTTTTCCACCCGCCGCCAAGGTTTGAAATGTGCAGGTCATTGAACTTCCGCGCATGCGTAACCCACCGAGCCAGTTTACAACCCCGCAATGTTGCGTCTCTGACGCCAGAGGGCGGTGTTGTGCCAGACCTGGAGATTTACAATCTGCTGATCATTCTTAAGGATTCTATTATAAAAGTAGTCTCCAGACCGCATAGTATGTTACGATAAGTACAAGCTTTTCTAATCTTACATACTCAACCGTCCTACGCTTTCTAATATTCATACTCTATTACAACAGTGTTATCTACAGTAAGGATGGGTCACTGGCGGCCCCCTTTTTGGGGGCCTGCAGACCAATTCAAAACGTACTGTGGAGAGTTAGAATAATAAAATACATTGGGGCAAATTCGAAATTTGTTTTTGCATCCGCAGTCACTCGATTAGCCCATGTCAGTCATTTTTTTTTCAATTTGTAAGTTAGTCTAGCGGACAGCTATCTAAACTTGTAGTAAGCATGGTGGAATTACTGACCAGGGTGGGGCCCATTTATCATCAGTTATCATATTAAAAACAGCAAACATTTGCCTCCACCCTATGCAAAAATGTGTAGAATTGCAGGAAATGAACTGTTAAACTGCTAATGTTTCTCCAGGCCCTGTGGTCAAACTGTAGAATTACTGCAATCTTGCTTTAAAACAGCAACAGTTTCTCCAGGCCCTGTGGTCAAACTGTAGAATTACTGCAATCTTGCTTTAAAACAGCAACAGTTTCTCCAGGCCCTGTGGTCAAACTGTAGAATTACTGCAATCTTGCTTTAAAACAGCAACAGTTTCTCCAGGCCCTGTGGTCAAACTGTAGAATTACTGCAATCTTGCTTTAAAACAGCAACAGTTTCTCCAGGCCCTGTGGTCAAACTGTGTAGAATTACTGCAATCTTGCTTTAAAACAGCAACAGTTTCTCCAGGCCCTGTGGTCAAACTGTGTAGAATTACTGCAATCTTGCTTTAAAACAGCAACAGTTTCTCCAGGCCCTGTGGTCAAACTGTGTATAATTACTGCAATCTTGTTTTAAAACAGCAACAGTTTCTCCAGGCCCTGTGGTCAAACTGTGTATAATTACTGCAATCTTGCTTTAAAACGGCAACAGTTTCTCCAGGCCCTGTGGTCAAACTGTGTGGAATTACTGCAATCTTGCTTTAAAACGGCAACAGTTTCTTCAGGCTCTGTGGTCAAACTGTGTAGAATTACTGCAATCTTGTTTTAAAACAGCAACAGTTTCTCCAGGCCCTGTGGTCAAACTGTGTAGAATTACTGCAATCTTGCTTTAAAACAGCAACAGTTTCTCCAGGCCCTGTGGTCAAACTGTGTAGAATTACTGCAATCTTGCTTTAAAACAGCAACAGTTTCTCCAGGCCCTGTGGTCAAACTGTGTAGAATTACTGCAATCTTGCTTTAAAACAGCAACAGTTTCTCCAGGCCCTGTGGTCAAACTGTGTATAATTACTGCAATCTTGTTTTAAAACAGCAACAGTTTCTCCAGGCCCTGTGGTCAAACTGTGTATAATTACTGCAATCTTGCTTTAAAACGGCAACAGTTTCTCCAGGCCCTGTGGTCAAACTGTGTGGAATTACTGCAATCTTGCTTTAAAACGGCAACAGTTTCTTCAGGCTCTGTGGTCAAACTGTGTAGAATTACTGCAATCTTGTTTTAAAACAGCAACAGTTTCTCCAGGCCCTGTGGTCAAACTGTGTAGAATTACTGCAATCTTGCTTTAAAACAGCAACAGTTTCTCCAGGCCCTGTGGTCAAACTGTGTATAATTACTGCAATCTTGCTTTAAAACAGCAACAGTTTCTCCAGGCCCTGTCGTCAAACTGTGTAGAATTACTGCAATCTTGTTTTAAAACAGCAACAGTTTCTCCAGGCCCTGTGGTCAAACTGTGTAGAATTACTGCAATCTTGCTTTAAAACAGCAACTGTTTCTCCAGCCCCTGTGGTCAAACTGTGTAGAATTGCAGCAATTTTTTAAATGTTATTTTGTATGGATTTGGGTACGCGGACCCTCACGATGAGTTCTGTTTTTTTGTGGCCCTCTCCCACAAGTTGCCCAATCCCTGATCTACAAATATAGGCCCCCTGGGAAAAAGATACGACTTTCTTCTGAGGGATAATAATGCTGCTACTGTTATTTTTGAATCTGAAAGGATCCCTTTACCCTGTTCTCAGCTGCATGCTTTTGAGCACCACTTTCAGTTTAGTTTTTTAACACTTTAGATATTAGCTACAAGATGCCGTCAAGTGAAAGACCATATGTGCAACAGTCATACATTTTTCCAGCGATAACTATCATCTGCCAGATTTCATGACACTGTTGAGGAATAATGTCACACCTGCATGTGGTGCCACTCCTGCTGTTGTCTATGGAAAGCACTTGCTCTTTCCTGCCAACAGTACTGCAGGAAACCTATACAGGATGTAAGCCCAACAGTGAAGTCACCTGTTGCACAGTATTCACACATTGGCCATTACCACAGGTCTTTCCTCTAACGCAGGCTTGATGTTCTCATTCATCATCCTTTTCAACTGTTATGAACTTTCTTTGAACGTCAATACAAGGGAATAGAATACAAAGCCCAAATCAACTGGTCCGGTCATTTGGTCACGAAAAGCACCTGGCCCTATACTAAGAAGTCTGCCATTTTGAAACTACACCAGTAAATAGTTTTTTTTCTCAACCGACCTGCAATGCAATAAAGTCCTTCTCACAGTTCTGTATTATTCTGGACGGTCTCTGCTTTAAATGAGCAAATATTGGAAACCTTTCCATTGCCCATAACAAACAAAAGGGATCGGTGGTCGTCTCTCTGGGCTTTAACAACAGTATTGACCAAGTGGTGCTCAAGTTCCAATCCTAAACCATTGAATAACCAACCAAATGGCTGTCATGTTATCAATCTAACTGTTCAATAGATTTCTCCAAGAACCTCAGCACCACTGTTACATTTCACAGGAGAGACCGTGGTGACCCTCTCAAGAGTTATACTATTTCACAGGAGAGACTGTGGTGACCCTCTCAAGAGTTATACTATTTCACAGGAGAGACTGTGGTGACCCTCTCAGGAGTTATACTATTTCACAGGAGAGACTGTGGTGACCCTCTCAGGAGTTATACTATTTCACAGGAGAGACTGTGGTGACCCTCTCGGGAGTTATACTATTTCACAGGAGAGACTGTGGTGACCCTCTCGGGAGTTATACTATTTCACAGGAGAGACTGTGGTGACCCTCTCGGGAGTTATACTATTTCACAGGAGAGACTGTGGTGACCCTCTCGGGAGTTATACTATTTCACAGGAGAGACTGTGGTGACCCTCTCGGGAGTTATACTATTTCACAGGAGAGACCGTGGTGACCCTCTCAGGAGTTATACTATTTCACAGGAGAGACTGTGGTGACCCTCTCGGGAGTTATACTATTTCACAGGAGAGACTGTGGTGACCCTCTCAGGAGTTATACTATTTCACAGGAGAGACTGTGGTGACCCTCTCGGGAGTTATACTATTTCACAGAACAAAGTGTAAAGAGTTGCCCTTTGCTTCTTTCGTTTCTGGTGTCAGCAAGTCTTTGAAATGGCTTACGTGTGTTAAGTGAATGTTCCTATAGCGTATAGCCTACCACCAGGCCTAAATTACTAACACTTTATCGTTGTAGAAATATCACTGCACACTCATGTTCTCACACGCAGAAACATAGCATTATAACAACATAATTCAGGTATAATTACTCACCTTTCACATGCAAACATTTATATGCAAATGTTCTCGAAGTAAGTATTATTAAATACTACACTGAACAGAAATATAAATGTAAAATGTTGGTTCCATGTTGAGCTGAAATAAAAGATCCCACAAATGTTTAATGTGCACAAAAGCTTATTTCTCTCAAATGTTGCGCACAAATTTGTTTACATTCCTGTTAGTGAGCATTTCTCATTTGCCAACATACAGTTGAAGTCGGAAGTTTAAATACGCTTAGGTTGGAGTCATTAAAACTAGTTTTTCAACCACTCCACAAATTTCTTCTTAACAAACTATAGTTTTGGAAAGTTGGTTAGGACATCTACTTCGTGCATGACACAAGTCATTTTTCCAACCATTGTTTACAGACAGATTATTTCACTTATAATTCACTGTATCACAATTCCAGTGGGTCAGAAGTTTACATACACTAAGTTGACTGTACCTTTAAACAGCTTGGAAAATTCCAAAAATGATGTCATGGCTTTAGAAGCTTCTGATAGGCTAATTGACATCATTTGAGCCAATTGAGGCGTACCTGTGGATGTATTTCAAGGCCTAACTTCAAACTCAGTGCCTCTTTGCTTGACTTCATGGGAAAATCAAAAGAAAGCCAAGACCTCAGAAAAAAATTGTAGACCTTCATAAGACTGGCTCATCCTTGGGAGCAATTTCCAAACGCCTGAAGGTACCACGTTCATCTTTACAAACAATAAATAGTGTTGCAAGTATAAACACCATGGGCCCACGCAGCCGTCATACCGCTCAGAAGCATTCTGTCTCCTAGAGATGAATGTACTTTGGTGCGAAAATTGCAAATCAATCCCAAAACAACAGCAAAGGACCTTGTGAAGATGCTGTAGGAAACAGGTACAAAAGTATCTAAATCCACAGTAAAACAAGTCTTATATCGACATAATCTGAAAGGCCGCTGAGCAAAGAAGAAGCCACTGCTCCAAAACCGCCATAAAAAAGCCAGACTACGGTTTGCAACTGCACATGGGGACAAAGATCGTACCATTTGGAGAAATGTCCTCTGGTTTGATGAAACAAAATAGAACTGTTTTGGCCAAAATGACCATCATTATGTTTGGAGGAAAAGAGGGAGACTTGTAAGCCGAAGAACACCCTCCCAACCGTGGAAGCGTGTCAGCATCATGTTGTGGGGTACTTTGCTGCAAGAAGGACTGGTGCACTTACAAAATAGATGGCATCATGAGGAATGACAATTATGTAGATATATTGAAGCAACATCTCAAGACATCAGTCAGAGGAAGTTAAAGCTTGGTCGCAAAATGGGTATTCCAAATGGACAATGACCCCAAGCATACTTCCAAAGTTGTGGCAAAATGGCTTAAGGTCAACAAAGTCAAGGTATTGGGAGGCATCACAAAGCCCTGACCTCATCCTATAGAAAATGTGTGGGCAGAACTGAAAAGCGCGTGCGAGCAGGGAGGCCTACAAACCTGACTCAGTTACACCAGCTCTGTCAGGAGAGAATGGCCCAAAATTCACCCAACTTTTTGTGGGAAGCTTGTGGAAGGCTACCCAAAACGTTTGACCCAAGTTAAACAATTTAAAGGCAATGCTACCAAATACTAATTGAGTGTATGTAAACGTCTGACCCACTGGGAATGTGATGAAAGAAATAAAAGCTGAAATAAATCATTCTCTCTACTATAATTCTGACATTTGACATTCTTAAAATAAAGTGGTGATCCTAACTGACCTAAGACAGGGAATGTTTTACTAGGATTAAATGTCAGGAATTGTGAAAACTGACTTTAAATGTATTTGGCTAAGGTGTATGTAAACTTCCGACTTCAACTGTAATCCATCCACCTGACAGGTATGGCATATCAAGAAGCTGGGGAAAATAGAAAGACACTCTAAAATTTGCTACAGATGTCTCAAGATTTGAGGGAGCGTGCAACTGGCATGCTGACTACAGGTATGTCTACTAGAGCGGTTGCCAGATAATTGAACGTTCATTTCTCTACCATAAGCCGCCTAAAACGTTGTTTTAGAGAATTTGACAGTTTGTCCAATAGGCCTCCCAACTGCAAACCACGTATAATCACGCACGCCCAGGACCTCCACATCCGGCTTCTTCACCTGCGGGACTGTCTGAGACCAGCCACCCGGACAGCTGATGAAACTGTGGGTTTGAACAACCAAATAATTTCTGCACAAACTGTCAGAAACCGTCTCAGGGAAGCACATCTCGTCATCCTGAGAAAAAAAAATCCTCACCACTGCAGTTGTGCAAATGCTCACCTTCGATGGCCAACTGTTAAATAGTTAAATAAAATGTTATTTAAAAAAATGCATTTTATTGATTTGAATGCATAGAAACATTACGTGAGATCCTGGGGCCCGTTGTCGTGCCATTCATCCACCTCCATCACCTCATGTTTCAGCATGATAATGCACAGAGATCCTGAGGCCCGTTGTCGCGCCATTCATCCACCTCCATCACCTCATGTTTCAGCATGATAATGCATGCCCCATGTCGCAAGGATCTGTACACAATTCATGGAAGCAGAAAATGTCCCAGTTCAGACAGAGAGATATGGAGGAAGTTAGAGAGAGATAGAGAAGGAGATGGAGAGACAGAGAGAGAGACAGAGAGAGGTAACTCACTTTAGTGATGGACTTGTACACTTACCCTCCTGGCACTTTGCCTGTGTTCCCTAGCAACAACTGAGTTTAACACACACACACAGGATGTCTGCCAGGCCAATAGCCCTGTTTGTGTGTCCTCTGATTAATGGTCACTACATACGATCCAGTGGCGGACTGTTAATGTCATATAAGGTCTCTCCTTTTCAAACAAAGCCTTTCTCTCCACTGTCTACTCAGGCTCCGTCCCACACTGATACTCCATCCCTCCACTTGCAGCCGATGGTTCCAGACCGTCTCTTGGGCCAGGCCATGTTATGTCTCGACTCGCTTTCTGTCACTGTGCACCGCGGCACAGCTGTGTGTTGTCATACAGGACCAGTCAGAGGGCAGCTGGCCATGGTTCACTGTCTATCTGAAGCTCTGCTGTGGAGAGGCCTGCCGGGTTTATAGAGACACTCTAGCACATTTTTTTCCATAGTTCACAGGCGCTGAAACCCACTGTCTCTGTTGTGGAAGGAGATGGCGGCTGTTGGTAACCATGAAGCGATGGGTTTTAGACCTGCCAAGGGGTTATAGTGGTGTTTAAGATCCAGCATCTCTTCTCTCTCTCTCTCTCTCTCTCTCTCTCTCTCTCTTCTCTTTCTCTTTCTCTTTCTCTCTCTTTCTCCTCAGCCTTATCACCAGAAAAGCTTTCCTCCAGCCGGGCCCATTTCCCATAATACCCGATCTGTATGGTCGGGTTAGCCAGATGCTGAGCCCATGAATCTGTTGACGACTAATGACAAACACATATTTATATACATATGTACTGGAGAAGTTTATGTCCAACTCCAGACATAGTTCCTACTGGTAAAGGAATGACATAATACTGTTCAGGAGACCACTGTATGAGATGGTGTTTATATACATTATAATGTCTTGTTTAGCATCAGCTCAGTCTGTCAGACACATCAGAGACACTCAGATCCATCATTCCCAGGGGCCGGCCACACACACACACACACACACACACACACACACACACACACACACACACACACACACACACACACACACACACACACACACACACACACACACACACTCATACTAACACACACACACACACTCATACTAACACACACACACACACTCATACTAACACACACACACACACACACTCATACTAACACACACACACTCATACTAACACACACACACTCATACTAACACACACACACTCATACTAACACACACACACACTCATACTAACACACACACACACACTCATACTAACACACACACACTCATACTAACACACACACACACACTCATACTAACACACACACACACACTCATACTAACACACACACACACACTCATACTAACACACACACACACACACACACATACTAACTCACTCACACACACACTCACAGACCTGTGTTGTCTTTACGGTAGTAGCGTACCTTTGCCGTGTATACTATCCAATGGGAGAGGCCTCCAGTTGAGGTAAAAAAAGCTCTTTTCAACAGGGTTTATGTATGGTGAAAGAGAGTCAGTGTGCTTGGCTAAAACAGTGCTCATTCATCTAGTGTCAGAGCGTGTGTGTGTGTGTATGTGTGTGAAAGCTGAGGCCCACTGATTACAGCCTGAGCTCAACCAGCTTACTTAATACACCTCCACCTGGACCAGAATGCACTGGTGCAGCTAAAAATAGACCCAGTGGGCCACAGTAGGCTTCCTTTGTGTGAGGTTGGAATCTTGTGATGACCTCCGCCACGCGCCACTCCCAGAGGAGGAGGGAGGGACTGTTTTTCTCTCGCTCTCTCTCTCGCTCTCTCTCTCCGTCTCTGTCTCTCTCAGTCTCTCTGTCTCTCTCCATCTCTCTATCTCTCTCTCTCTCTCTCTCTCCATCTATCTCTCCATCTCTCTCTCTCTCTCTCTCTCTCTCTCTCTCTCTCTCTGTCTCTCTCTCTCCATCTCTCTCTGCATTTCAGCTGTTTTCTCTCTCCTTTAGGTATTCTTTCTCTTCTATGTAATATATTTCTCTCTCTTTCTCAGTCTCTCATTTTCCCTACCTCTTCAGTTCTCCCCTCAGTCGGCACTGTTTGAGCTAGCACAGCAGCCCCTGTATTTGAGTGACACAACAGGTCCTATGTGTGGCTCTGAGGCTCTCAGGGAGAACGGGAATGAGAGGAGAAAGGAGGGGAGTTGAAAATGGATTCCTCCCCAGAGGGCAGGTACCTCCATGGGCACCATGCCCAGGCTGCATCCATCACCCAGAAACCTGGGAGAGCGGCGGGTTTTCCATTTTACTGGTAGCACTGTATATGGGGAGAGAGAGAGAGAGGTAGAGAGAGAGAAAAGGTAGAGAGAGAGAAAGAGGTAGAGAGAGAGAAAGAGGTAGAGAGAGAGAAAGAGGTAGAGAGTGTGAGGGAGAGGGAGAGAAAGAGGTAGAGGGAGAGAGTGAGAGAAAGAGAAAGAGGTAGAGTGTGAGAGAAAGAGGTAGAGAGGTGGGGGGAGGGAGAGGGAGATGAGGAGAGGTGGGGAGAGAGGGAGAGGGAGAGAGAGGGAGGGAGGGGGAGAGAGAGAGAGAAAGAGGAGAGAGTGAGGAGAGAGAGTGAGAGAAAGAGGGAGAGGAGAGAGAGATGGGGAGAGAGGGAGCGAGAGGTAGAGAGGGAAAGGAAGTGAGAGGTAGAGTCTGGTTTACAGGTTAGGTTTACTGTGACATCTGTCCAGTGGTATGAACTTTGACCTCTGTGAGTTGATATGAGTCACAGACAGGAAGTGCTACGGCCAGTGGTGTTGAGTAAGGGGTGGAAACCGTTCCATCATAATGGACTTGAACCCACCATTGAAAGAAAGAAGGAGAGAAATGAGTGGGAATAAGATGGAGATAAAGGAGAAGGGATGTGGGACAAGCAGATGGGAAAAAAGAGATCGGGAGGAGAGAAAGATGACAACTGTGGAGGAGACAGCAAACTGAGTGAACAAAGCCACATCTTCACACCATTCCAGTCAAGTAAGACAACCGATGACAACCTCAGCAGTGTGTGTCACTGTCGAGCTGCACGGCGAGGCGAGTCACACAGGCCAGCACACAGCAGGAAAGGTTCAAATTTACGACGTGGTAACACCATGTACACACAACACTGTTACGGCTCCTTTATTTTGGCGAGGTCAAGGCCAGGGGCTCCCACAGTTTCTGCAGGATACATCATTGTAAGAGCAGCGTCTGTGTGTATGCTGCCTGCCCTGGTGGTCATTATGCAGGCAGCAACTCACATAGTTTTCTCATGCAGTAATCCAGTCTCACAGTTGGATGTGCCAAGCACTCACTTTACACTCTGAGTGGCTCGTTACTTGGCAGAGTTCTGTCCTAGAGTGGTTCTTGGGTTGAGGAGAGAATGTGTGCGTGTTGGGAGGGGGTTAGAGAGAGGGTGGAGGATAGTTGACAGATAGCTCCCATGTGGGTGAGGTTTGTTACTAACTCTTTCTGTTTACTCCCTACTGACTCTTAACTCTGCCACTCTCTTGTCGCCTCATCTTTCTCTCTCATCTCCTTCACTGCCTCTACCCTTTCTTCCTTT
>NW_025749208.1:0-26638 GCF_021184085.1 Oncorhynchus gorbuscha
ACCACCCTCCTCCTGTATACCACCCTCCTCCTGGATACCACCCTCCTCCTGTATACCACCCTCCTCCCCTGATTCCACCCTCCTACTGTACCCTCCCCTGTATACCACCCTCCTCCTCTATACCACCCTCCTCCTGTATACCACCCTCCTCCTGTATACCACCCTCCTCCTGTATACCACCCTCCTCCTGTATACCACCCTCCTGTATACCACCCTCCTCCTGTATACCACCCTGTATACCACCTCCTGGATACCACCCTCCTCCTGTATATCACCCTCCTCCTGGATATCACCCTCCTCCTGTATACCACCCTCCTCCTGGATACCACCCTCCTCCTGTATATCACCCTCCTCCTGGATATCACCCTCCTCCTGTATACCACCCTCCTCCTGGATACCACCCTCCTCCTGTATACCACCCTCCTCCTGGATACCACCCTCCTCCTGGATACCACCCTCCTCCTGTATACCACCCTCCTCCTGTATACCACCCTCCTCCTGTATACCACCCTCCTCCTGGATACCACCCTCCTCCTGTATATCACCCTCCTCCTGGATATCACCCTCCTCCTGTATACCACCCTCCTCCTGGATACCATCCTCCTCCTGTATATCACCCTCCTCCTGGATATCACCCTCCTCCTGTATACCACCCTCCTCCTGGATACCACCCTCTTCCTGTATACCACCCTCCTCCTGGATACCACCCTCCTCCTGGATACCACCCTCCTCCTGTATACCACCCTCCTCCTGGATACCACCCTCCTGTATACCACCCTCCTCCTGTATACCACCCTCCTCCTGTATACCACCCTCCTCCTGGATACCACCCTCCTCCTGTATACCACCCTCCTCCTGTATACCACCCTCCTCCTGATACCACCCTCCTCCTGTATACCACCCTCCTCCTGGATACCACCCTCCTCCTGGATACCACCCTCCTCCTGTATACCACCCTCCTCCTGTATACCACCCTCCTCCTGGATACCACCCTCCTCCTGTATACCACTCCTCCTCCTCCTGTATTCCACCCTCCTCCTGTATACCACCCTCCTCCTGCTATACCACCCTCCTCCTGTATACCACCCTCCTCCCCACCCTCCTCCTGTATACCACCCTCCTCCTGGATACCACCCTCCTTCTGTATACCACCCTCCTCCTGTATACCACCCTCCTCCTGTATACCACCCCTCCTCCTGTATACCACCCTCCTCCTGGATACCACCCTCCTCCTGGATACCACCCTCCTCCTGGATACCACCCTCCTCCTGTATACCACCCCTCCTCCTGTATACCACCCTCCTCCTGTATACCACCCTCCTCTCCTGTATACCACCCTCCTCCTGTATACCACCCTCCTCCAGTATACCACCCTCCTCCTGTATACCACCCTCCTCCTGTATACCACCCTCCTCCTGTATACCACCCTCCTCCTGTATACCTCCTCCTGTATACCACCCTCCTCCTGTATACCACCCTCCTCCTGTATTCCACCCTCCTCCTGTATACCACCCTCCTCCTCTATACCACCCTCCTCCTCCTGTATACCACCCTCCTCCTGTATACCACCCTCCTCCTGTATACCACCCTCCTCCTGGATACCACCCTCCTCTGTATACCACCCTCCTCCTGTATACCACCCTCCTCCTGTATACCACCCTCCTCCTGTATACCACCCTCCTCCTGTATACCACCCTCCTCCTGGATACCACCCTCCTCCTGGATACCACCCTCCTCCTGGATACCATCCTCCTGCATACCACCCTCCTCCTGTATACCACCCTCCTCCTGTATACCACCCTCCTGTCTGTATACTAGGGGCCCACCCCCTTCCTCCTGTATACCACCCTCCTCCTGTATACCACCCTCCTCCGGTATACCACCCTCCTCCTGTATACCACCCTCCTCCTGTATACCACCCTCCTCCTGTATACCACCCCCTCCCTCCTGGGGACCACCCTCCTCCTGTATACTAGGGGGGACCCACCCTCCTCCTGTATACCACCCTCCTCCTGTATACCATCCTCCTTCTGTATACTCGGTGTGGCTCACCCTCCTCCTGTATACTAAGGGGGGCCCACCCTGGGGGGGGGCAGCCTCCTCCTGTATACCACCCTCCTCCTGTATACTAGGGGGGGCCCATATATTTTATATCTACCACCATAACACAGTCAGTACATGTAGTTTATATCTACCACCATAACACAGTCAGTACATGTAGTTTATATCTACCACCATAACACAGTCAGTACATGTAGTTTACCACCATAACACAGTCAGTACATGTAGTTTATATCTACCACCATAACACAGTCAGTACATGTAGTTTACCACCATAACACAGTCAGTACATGTAGTTTACCACCATAACACAGTCAGTACATGTAGTTTATATCTACCACCATAACACAGTCAGTACATGTAGTTTACCACCATAACACAGTCAGTACGTGTAGTTTACCACCATAACACAGTCAGTACATGTAGTTTATATCTACCACCATAACACAGTCAGTACGTGTAGTTTACCACCATAACACAGTCAGTACATGTAGTTTATATCTACCACCATAACACAGTCAGTACATGTAGTTTACCACCATAACACAGTCAGTACATGTAGTTTATATCTACCACCATAACACAGTCAGTACATGTAGTTTATATCTACCACCATAACACAGTCAGTACATGTAGTCTACCACCATAACACAGTCAGTACATGTAGTTTATATCTACCACCATAACACAGTCAGTACATGTAGTTTATATCTACCACCATAACACAGTCAGTAGATGTAGTTTACCACCATAACACAGTCAGTACATGTAGTTTACCACCATAACACAGTCAGTACATGTAGTTTACCACCATAACACAGTCAGTACATGTAGTTTATATCTACCACCATAACACAGTCAGTACATGTAGTTTATCACCATAACACAGTCAGTACATGTAGTTTACCACCATAACACAGTCAGTACATGTAGTTTATATCTACCACCATAACACAGTCAGTACATGTAGTTTACCACCATAACACAGTCAGTACATGTAGTTTATATCTACCACCATAACACAGTCATTACATGTAGTTTACCACCATAACACAGTCAGTACATGTAGTTTACCACCATAACACAGTCAGTACATGTAGTTTATATCTACCACCATAACACAGTCAGTACATGTAGTTTACCACCATAACACAGTCAGTACATGTAGTTTATCACCATAACACAGTCAGTACATGTAGTTTACCACCATAACACAGTCAGTACATGTAGTTTATATCTACCACCATAACACAGTCAGTACATGTAGTTTACCACCATAACACAGTCAGTACATGTAGTTTACCACCATAACACAGTCAGTACATGTAGTTTACCACCATAACACAGTCAGTACATGTAGTTTACCACCATAACACAGTCAGTACATGTAGTTTATATCTACCACCATAACACAGTCAGTACATGTAGTTTACCACCATAACACAGTCAGTACATGTAGTTTATATCTACCACCATAACACAGTCAGTACATGTAGTTTACCACCATAACACAGTCAGTACATGTAGTTTACACCATAACACAGTCAGTACATGTAGTTTATATCTACCACCATAACACAGTCAGTACATGTAGTTTACCACCATAACACAGTCAGTACATGTAGTTTACCACCATAACACAGTCAGTACATGTAGTTTATTTACCACCATAACACAGTCAGTACATGTAGTTTATTTACCACCATAACACAGTCAGTACATGTAGTTTATATCTACCACCATAACACAGTCAGTACATGTAGTTTATATCTACCACCATAACACAGTCAGTACATGTAGTTTACCACCATAACACAGTCAGTACATGTAGTTTATATCTACCACCATAACACAGTCAGTACATGTAGTTTACCACCATAACACAGTCAGTACATGTAGTTTATATCTACCACCATAACACAGTCAGTACATGTAGTCTACCACCATAACACAGTCAGTACATGTAGTTTATATCTACCACCATAACACAGTCAGTACATGTAGTTTATATCTACCACCATAACACAGTCAGTACATGTAGTTTACCACCATAACACAGTCAGTACATGTAGTTTATATCTACCACCATAACACAGTCAGTACATGTAGTTTACCACCATAACACAGTCAGTACATGTAGTTTATATCTACCACCATAACACAGTCAGTACATGTAGTTTATATCTACCACCATAACACAGTCAGTACATGTAGTCTACCACCATAACACAGTCAGTACATGTAGTTTATATCTACCACCATAACACAGTCAGTACATGTAGTTTACCACCATAACACAGTCAGTACATGTAGTTTACCACCATAACACAGTCAGTACATGTAGTTTACCACCATAACACAGTCAGTACATGTAGTTTACCACCATAACACAGTCAGTACATGTAGTTTACCACCATAACACAGTCAGTACATGTAGTTTATATCTACCACCATAACACAGTCAGTACATGTAGTTTACCACCATAACACAGTCAGTACATGTAGTTTATATCTACCACCATAACACAGTCAGTACATGTAGTTTATATCTACCACCATAACACAGTCAGTACATGTAGTTTACCACCATAACACAGTCAGTACATGTAGTTTATATCTACCACCATAACACAGTCAGTACATGTAGTTTACCACCATAACACAGTCAGTACATGTAGTTTATATCTACCACCATAACACAGTCAGTACATGTAGTCTACCACCATAACACAGTCAGTACATGTAGTTTATATCTACCACCATAACACAGTCAGTACATGTAGTTTATATCTACCACCATAACACAGTCAGTACATGTAGTTTACCACCATAACACAGTCAGTACATGTAGTTTATATCTACCACCACAACACAGTCAGTACGTGTAGTTTACCACCATAACACAGTCAGTACATGTAGTTTATATCTACCACCATAACACAGTCAGTACATGTAGTTTATATCTACCACCATAACACAGTCAGTACATGTAGTCTACCACTATAACACAGTCAGTACATGTAGTTTATATCTACCACCATAACACAGTCAGTACATGTAGTTTACCACCATAACACAGTCAGTACATGTAGTTTACCACCATAACACAGTCAGTACATGTAGTTTACCACCATAAGACAGTCAGTACATGTAGTTTATCACCATAACACAGTCAGTACATGTAGTTTACCACCATAACACAGTCAATACATGTAGTTTATTTCTGCCCACAGTGTGTTGTAACTCTTGTTGTTGCCTGTGTCCTAGTAACAGTAGGGCAGCAGAGAGAGCCTCTTGTTACCAACCTGCTGAATATTTCATGGTGTTGAGAAATGAACACAATGCCTGACCACACTACTAGAGAGAGAAAGGGGTGGGGGGAGAGAGAGAGTAGAAACAGAGAAGGTAAGGTAGGTGGGGAGGAGGTGAGGAGAGAGAGAGACAGGTAGAGAGAGAAAGAGAGTGTCCAATTCCCCCATTCACAACTACTCTCTTTACCCTGTTAGCTTCGGTGCTAATTCGGTCAGACCAGAACTCTATCGGGTCTATTTCCCTCTCCGTTTCCTACAGACCCTCTCCACCTCTGACCCTCCACCTTTGACCTTTCACGTATCCCCCAGATCGAGTGTTGTGTCCTGGAGTCCATCCCAGAGTCGTCGAGGTCGTCGAGAGACGAGACCCAGTCGTTATCGAGAGATGAGAAGGATACTCTCTACTCAGCTGGGATGCTAGCCTCCTCCACACAGCAGGCGCATGCTAACAGCTACGGCTCACAGCAGAGGAACAGCCAACCGTGCTCCACACTGAAGGTAAGAAACCTTCCTAACAGTCAAGTGACATCAACACCTCAGGGTTACCTTGGCAAGTCTACTGTAAGGACCGAAATAACTTGGAACAAGAAGCAGTGCTCACAATGCTAACTCTAGAAAGTACGTTTTGCTCTGTTAGTGTAACGAAAAACAAGACAGAGTGTTTATATGCTAGAGCAACAGTGGTTCTATGCTAAACGCAGGTAGCCATCTCACTCTCTGGATCAATAGTCACAGCTCACCTTACTGTTTGCTATAGTACCTTTTCAGGTCAAACAAATGGAAAGATATGAGTCAAGTGTGTAAATAGGAACTAGTCAACCTAGGGTATGTTTTTATCCTCCCAACCCTTAGAGAAGTAGCCTATTCCAAATAGCTTATACTTCAGTAAATAGTGTTCACGTTCTGCCATACTCGGTTCCTGTATCGCACTGACCTGTAGATACAACACTGTTCCCTCTATAGGTTCCTGTATCGTACTGACCTGTAGATACAACACTGTTCCCTCTATAGGTTCCTGTACTGACCTGTAGATACAACACTATTCCCTCTATAGGTTCCTGTATCGCACTGACCTGTAGATACAACACTGTTCCCTCTATAGGTTCCTGTATCGTACTGACCTGTAGATACAACACTGTTCCCTCTATAGGTTCCTGTACTGACCTGTAGATACAACACTGTTCCCTCTATAGGTTCCTGTACTGACCTGTAGATACAACACTGTTCCCTCTATAGGTTCCTGTATCATACTGACCTGTAGATACAACACAGTTCCCTCTATAGGTTCCTGTATCGTACTGACCTGTAGATACTACACTGTTGCCTCTATAGGTTCCTGTATCGTACTGACCTGTAGATACAACACTGTTCCCTCTATAGGTTCCTGTACTGACCTGTAGATACAACACTGTTCCCTCTATAGGTTCCTGTACTGACCTGTAGATACAACACTATTCCCTCTATAGGTTCCTGTATCGTACTGACCTGTAGATACAACACTGTTCCCTCTATAGGTTCCTGTACTGACCTGTAGATACAACACTGTTCCCTTTATAGGTTCCTGTATCGTACTGACCTGTAGATACTACACTGTTGCCTCTATAGGTTCCTGTATCGTACTGACCTGTAGATACAACACTGTTCCCTCTATAGGTTCCTGTACTGACCTGTAGATACAACACTGTTCCCTCTATAGGTTCCTGTACTGACCTGTAGATACAACACTATTCCCTCTAGGTTCCTGTATCGTACTGACCTGTAGATACAACACTGTTCCCTCTATAGGTTCCTGTACTGACCTGTAGATACAACACTGTTCCCTCTATAGGTTCCTGTACTGACCTGTAGATACAACACTATTCCCTCTATAGGTTCCTGTATCGTACTGACCTGTAGATACAACACTGTTTCCTCTATAGGTTCCTGTACTGGCCTGTAGATACAACACTGTTCCCTCTATAGGTTCCTGTACTGAGCTGTAGATACAACACTGTTGCCTCTATAGGTTCCTGTACTGACCTGTAGATACAACACTGTTCCCTCTATAGGTTCCTGTACTGACCTGTAGATACAACACTGTTCCCTCTATAGGTTCCTGTACTGACCTGTAGATACTACACTGTTGCCTCTATAGGTTCCTGTATCGTACTGACCTGTAGATACAACACTGTTCCCTCTATAGGTTCCTGTACTGACCTGTAGATACAACACTGTTCCCTCTATAGGTTCCTGTACTGACCTGTAGATACAACACTATTCCCTCTATAGGTTCCTGTATCGTACTGACCTGTAGATACAACACTGTTCCCTCTATAGGTTCCTGTACTGACCTGTAGATACAACACTGTTCCCTCTATAGGTTCCTGTACTGACCTGTAGATACAACACTATTCCTCTATAGGTTCCTGTATCGTACTGACCTGTAGATACAACACTGTTCCCTCTATAGGTTCCTGTACTGGCCTGTAGATACAACACTGTTCCCTCTATAGGTTCCTGTATTGACCTGTAGATACAACACTGTTGCCTCTATAGGTTCCTGTACTGACCTGTAGATACAACACTGTTCCCTCTATAGGTTCCTGTATCGTACTGACCTGTAGATACAAAACTGTTCCCTCTATAGGTTCCTGTACTGAGCTGTAGATACAACACTGTTCCCTCTATAGGTTCCTGTACTGACCTGTAGATACAACACTGTTCCCTCTATAGGTTCCTGTACTGACCTGTAGATACAACACTGTTCCCTCTATAGGTTCCTGTACTGAGCTGTAGATACAACACTGTTCCCTCTATAGGTTCCTGTATCGTACTGACCTGTAGATACAACACTGTTCCCTCTATAGGTTCCTGTACTGACCTGTAGATACAACACTGTTCCCTCTATAGGTTCCTGTATTGACCTGTAGATACAACACTGTTCCCTCTATAGGTTCCTGTACTGAGCTGTAGATACAACACTGTTCCCTCTATAGGTTCCTGTACTGACCTGTAGATACAACACTGTTCCCTCTATAGGTTCCTGTACTGACCTGTAGATACAACACTATTCCCTCTATAGGTTCCTGTATCGTACTGACCTGTAGATACAACACTGTTCCCTCTATAGGTTCCTGTACTGAGCTGTAGATACAACACTGTTCCCTCTATAGGTTCCTGTATCGTACTGACCTGTAGATACAACACTGTTCCCTCTATAGGTTCCTGTACTGACCTGTAGATACAACACTGTTCCCTCTATAGGTTCCTGTATCATACTGACCTGTAGATACAACACTGTTCCCTCTATAGGTTCCTGTACTGACCTGTAGATACAACACAGTTCCCTCTATAGGTTCCTGTATCATATTGACCTGTAGATACAACACTGTTCCCTCTATAGGTTAGTTTATTTCCTGTGTTTAGAGTCATTGGGCCAGCTGGATCAGTGTCATTGGGCCAGCTGGATCAGTGTCATTGGGCCAGCTAGATCAGTGTCATCGGGCCAGCTGGATCTGTGTCATTGGGCCAGATGGATCAGTGTCATCGGGCCAGCTGGATCTGTGTCATTGGGCCAGCTGGATCTGTGTCATTGGGCCAGATGGATCAGTGTCATCGGGCCAGCTGGATCTGTGTCATTGGGCCAGATGGATCAGTGTCATTGGGCCAGCTGATTTGGTGTCATTGGGCCAGCTGGATCGTTAAGGTTTCTGGTGTTGATTATGGGCACCAAGCATGCTACCTCTACCGTACACCTGTTCTAAGTACAACACAGAAGCTCTCTTGGTGTCCCTAACTGTTCTGAAAAGCTGGTAGGCCTGCTACAAATGGACAGCGATACATTGGACACAAACAGTTCGGCTACTGTTTATCCATCAGTCCAGTCATCCATCAGTCCAGTCATCCATCAGTCCAGTCATCCATCAGTCCAGTCATCCATCAGTCCAGTCATCCATCAGTCCAGTCATCCATCAGTCCAGTCATCCATCAGTCCAGTCATCCATCAGTCCAGTCATCCATCAGTCCAGTCATCCATCAGTCCAGTCATCCATCCTTCCGTTCATTGATTGATTCATCCCTTATTTTCTGTTTATCTTTCTCAGGACGAAATCTCGCGTCATTGTTCCAGCGGCAACATGGAGGACGGCGATAAGCCCCTGGCCCCGCCCCCTTCTTTCGGCAGCCATTTTGAGAGGACAATCACTGTTGTCAGGGGCAACCGTAGCCTTGGTATGTTATCGGTGTTTTTCATTGTGGCGGGGTGTCTGTGTGTGTACGTCGTCGGCACGGCGATACTGGGCGGAGAGGAGGAGAAGCTGATAATCGAGGGAAGTCAAAGATTTTTTCAGGAGATGAGGTGAACACTGGTGTTTCTTAGTAAGGGAATATCTGTTAAAAAGGGGCTTCTGGAATTTATAAAAGTCGTATTGAATTCAATCAATCAGGTTGAAAATGTGAGAGAGAGAGAGAGAGAGAGAGAGAAAGTTGACTTGCACTTTTTATTAAGGGCACCATAGAAAACTCATGTTGTTGACTGTGAAAGAGAGAGTGGACCTCTGTTAATTAGAAAACCCATGTTGTTGACTGTGAAAGAGAGAGTGGACCTCTGTTAATTAGAAAACCCATGTTGATGACTGTGAAAGAGAGAGTGGACCTCTGTTAATTAGAAAACCCATGTTGTTGACTGTGAAAGAGAGAGTGGACCTCTGTTAATTAGAAAACCCATGTTGATGACTGTGAAAGAGAGAGGGGACCTCTGTTAATTAGAAAACTCATGTTGTTGACTGTGAAAGAGAGAGGGGACCTCTGTTAATTAGAAAACCCATGTTGTTGACTGTGAAAGAGAGAGTGGACCTCTGTTAATTAGAAAATCCATGTTGTTGACTGTGAAAGAGAGAGGGGACCTCTGTTAATAAGAAAACCCATGTTGTTGACTGTGAAAGACAGAGTGGACCTCTGTTAATAAGAAAACCCATGTTGTTGACTGTGAAAGAGAGAGTGGACCTCTGTTAATTAGAAAACCCATGTTGATGACTGTGAAAGAGACAGAGAACTGAACCTTTATTTAACTAGGCTACTGGGGAACAGTGGGTTAACTGCCTTGTTCAGGGGCAGAACGACAGATTTTTACCTTGTCAGCTCGCGGATTCGACCCAGCAACCTTTGCGGTTACTGGCCCAACACTCTAACTACTAGGCTACCTGCATCCTCTAACCACTAGACTACCGGCCTCCTCTAACCACTAGGCTACCTGCCTCCTCTAACCACTAGACTACCTGCCTCCTCTAACCACTAGGCTACCTGCCTCCTCTAACCACTAGGCTACCTGTCTCCTCTAACCACCAGGCTACCTGCCTCCTCTAACCACTAGACTACCTGCCTCCTCTAACCACTAGGCTACCTGTCTCCTCTAACCACCAGGCTACCTGTCTCCTCTAACCACGAGACTACCTGCCTCCTCTAACCACTAGGCTACCTGTCTCCTCTAACCACTAGGTTACCTGCCTCCTCCAACCACTAGGTTACCTGCCTCCTCTAACCACTAGGCTACCTGCCTCCTCTAACCACTAGGCTACCTGCCTCCTCTAACCACTAGACTACCTGCCTCCTCTAACCACTAGGCTACCTGCCTCCTCTAACCACTAGGATACCTGCCTCCTCTAACCACTAGGCTACCTGCCTCCTCTAACCACTAGGCTACCTGCCTCCTCTAACCACTAGACTACCTGCCTCCTCTAACCACTAGGCTACCTGTCTCCTCTGACCACTAGACTACCTGCCTCCTCTAACCACCAGGCTACCTGTCTCCTCTGACCACTAGGCTACCTGCCTCCTCTAACCACTAGACTACCTGCCTCCTCTAACCACCAGGCTACCTGTCTCCTCTGACCACTAGGCTACCTGCCTCCTCTTACCACTAGACTACCTGCCTCCTCTAACCACTAGACTACCTGCCTCCTCTAACCACCAGGCTACCTGTCTCCTCTAACCACTAGGCTACCTGCCTCCTCTAACCACTAGACTACCTGCCTCCTCTTACCACTAGACTACCTGCCTCCTCTTACCACTAGACTACCTGCCTCCTCTAACCACCAGGCTACCTGTCTCCTCTAACCACTAGGCTACCTGCCTCCTCTAACCACTAGACTACCTGCCTCCTCTAACCACCAGGCTACCTGTCTCCTCTGACCACTAGGCTACCTGCCTCCTCTTACCACTAGACTACCTGCCTCCTCTAACCACTAGACTACCTGCCTCCTCTAACCACTAGGCTACCTGCCTCCTCTAACCACTAGGCTACCTACCTCCTCTAACCACTAGGCTACCTGCCTCCTCTAACCACTAGACTACCTGCCTCCTCTAACCACTAGGCTACCTGTCTCCTCTAACCACCAGGCTACCTGCCTCCTCTAACCACTAGGCTACCTGCCTCCTCTAACCACTAGGCTACCTGCCTCCTCTAACCACTAGACTACCTGCCTCCTCTAACCACTACCTGCCTCCTCTAACCACTAGACTACCTGCCTCCTCTAACCACTAGACTACCTGCCTCCTCTAACCACTAGACTACCTGCCTCCTCTAACCACTAGACTACCTGCCTCCTCTAACCACTAGACTACCTGCCTCCTCTAACCACTAGACTACCTGCCTCCTCTAACCACCAGGCTACCTGCCTCCTCTAACCACTAGACTACCTGCCTCCTCTAACCACCAGGCTACCTGCCTCCTCTAACCACTAGGCTACCTGCCTCCTCTAACCACTAGACTACCTGCCTCCTCTTACCACTAGACTACCTGCCTCCTCTAACCACTAGACTACCTGCCTCCTCTAACCACTAGACTACCTGCCTCCTCTAACCACTAGACTACCTGCCTCCTCTAACCACTAGACTACCTGCCTCCTCTAACCACTAGACTACCTGCCTCCTCTAACCACTAGACTACCTGCCTCCTCTAACCACTAGACTACCTGCCTCCTCTAACCACTAGGCTACCTGCCTCCTCTAACCACTAGGCTACCTGCCTCCTCTAACCACTAGGCTACCTGCCTCCTCTAACCACGAGGCTACCTGCCTCCTCTAACCACTAGGCTACCTGCCTCCTCTAACCACTAGACTACCTGCCTCCTCTAACCACTAGACTACCTGCCTCCTCTAACCACTAGACTACCTGCCTCCTCTAACCACTAGACTACCTGTCACACTCATCATCACTGTAATGATGCCAGTGACAACTGTCTGTTTTGTCTCTAGGTTTGTCAGCAACATGGCAGGACTACAGTCATGTTATTGATTTGGTTATTTGCCATCACTTCTGCAGTGTAGTTTACTTCACTTTGTGTGAGCATTCAGACCTAGAATGCTTTGTGGAATTTTTTTGGTCCATTTGGGACGACACAATGTTGTGAGCATATCGTTGTTACTTTAGCACTAAGGTGTGTTTATAATTATTACCTTGCCTGACACCTTACCAACATTAGATGTTCAAAATTACACCAAAGAGATAAAGCTCTACATTTATAACTATATATATATATATATATATATATATATATATATATATATATATATATATATATATATATATATATATATATATATATATATATATATATATATTTCTTACTGTACTGTGTATGGAATGCTTTGGCAGTTTTGTGTGAACATGTGGGTTTTTTTGGGGTGAACTCACCTTTTTGTGAGAACACGTTTGAGAAAGTTGTGAGATTTGTGAGAACACGTTTGAGAAAGTTGTGAGAGATTTGTGAGAACACGTTTGAGAAAGTTGTGAGAGATTTGTGAGAACACGTTTGAGAAAGTTGTGAGAGATTTGTGAGAACACGTTTGAGAAAGTTGTGAGAGATTTGTGAGAACACGTTTGAGAAAGTTGTGAGAGATTTATGAGAACACGTTTGAGAAAGTTGTGAGAGATTTGTGAGAACACGTTTGAGAAAGTTGTGAGAGATTTGTGAGAACACGTTTGAGAAAGTTGTGAGAGATTTGTGAGAACACGTGTTTTCTTTGTTTTGTGGACCCCATGGTTTGTTAGACACATTTTTGTGAGAACACCGTTTCTGTGAACGTCTCGTTTGTTTTTAACACGTAGTTTGTTAAAAAAAAGAGATGATTGTGTTGTGAGAACATTTTGTTAGTCCGTGATGTTTTGTTTCTTGCCTTGGGGAATGCATGGGAGTGTTGTTTCATGTTTGTTTTGTTTGTGAAGACACTTTAGTTCTTGTTCGTTTGAGACGGTTTCTTCACAAATGCGTGAAACTGCTTTTTAATTTCGTTGTTTCTGTCTTTGTGGTCTTTGTGGATTCTTACTAGCCTATTTATTAACTGGAAATGTCTGTCTTAAGGAAAACCTACAGACAAAAATAAGCGGTTAAACGATGATAGTTAATGTGATATTATATTACTCTATGTTATCTTTACAGATTATATATATTTATATGTATATACATTTATATATATATTTATATATATTTATATGTATTTATATATATTGATATACATTTATATATATTTATATATATATACATTTATATATATATTTATATACATTTATATATATATTTATATACATTTATATATATATTTATATACATTTATATATATATATATATATATATATTTATATACATTTATATATATATTTATATACATTTATATATATATTTATATATATACATTTATATATATATATATTTATATACATTTATATATATATTTATATATATACATTTATATATATATATTTTTATACATTTATATATATATATATTTATATACATTCATATATATATGTATTTATATACAGTTGCTGTGAAGGAAAGTGCTGTCTGTTTGTGTACCTATCGGACCTGTAGCTTCTCCCAGAGGTCAATAACTGATCGTCTATGTGGCTGTAACCCATAATGCACTATGATTGTATTGTAATTTGAATGTAATGAGAGAAGATATAATAAAAAATCAATAAACTATATATTTTAAACATACATAAAACGTCATTTATTTTTGATCGACCTTCAAATTGTGTACGCTCATAGTGTGTTGGTGTGGTCCCTTGGTGTAGATCCGACTAGTGTGTCGTCCTAATGCACTCCTCTGCAAGTTTGTGTTTCCCGTTGTGTGTGGTCCGACGTGTGTGTGTGTGTGTGTGTGTGTGTGTGTGTGTGTGTGTGTGTGTGTGTGTGTGTGTGTGTGTGTGTGTGTGTGTGTGTGTGTGTGTGTGTGTGTGTGTGTGTGTGTGTGTGTGTGTGTGTGTGGTCCTACGTGTGTGTGTGTAGGTGTGTGTGTGTGTGTGGTCCTACGTATGTGTGTGTGTGTGTTATCCTTGCTGAATACTAGATAGCCAATGCAAGCCTCTTAAAGCCATGTGCAACTGTGTTTGTTTAATCTTCCTAACATCCTTTTTGTACTTGTGACACTGAGGTGTGTGTGTGTGTGTGTGTGTGTGTGTGTGTGTGTGTGTGTGTGTGTGTGTGTGTGTGTGTGTGTGTGTGTGTGTGTGTGTGTGTGTGTGTGTGTGTGTGTGTGTGTGTGTGTGTGTGTGTATGCCTGTCTGTCTGTGACTGCAGACGGATGGGGGATGTGTGTGTGTGTGTGTGTGTGTGTGTGTGTGTGTGTGTGTGTGTGTGTGTGTGTGTGTGTGTGTGTGCGTGTGCGTGTGCGTGTGCGTGTGCGTGTGCGTGTGCGTGTGCGTGTGTGTGTGTGTTAGCGCAGACGGGTGGGGGATGTTTGTGTCCTTGTACAACTAGTTGGCCCCAATTCAATCAGAGAAAGAGAATCCCCACTGTGGGGTCACTCAGAACATTACCTCTGATATTGGGGGTCACTCAGAACATTACCTCTGTTATTGGGGGTCACTCAGAACATTACCTCTGTTATTGGGGGTGAATCCCCACTGTGGGGTCACTCAGAACATTACCTCTGTTATTGGGGGTGAAACCCCACTGTGGGGTCACTCAGAACATTACCTCTGTTATTGGGGGTGAATCCCCACTGTGGGGTCACTCAGAACATTACCTCTGTTATTGGGGGTGAAACCCCACTGTGGGGTCACTCAGAACATTACCTCTGTTATTGGGGGTGAATCTCCACTGTGGGGGCACTCAGAACATTACCTCTCTTATTGGGGGTCACTCAGAACATTACCTCTGTTATTGGGGGAGAATCCCCACTGTGGGGTCACTCAGAACATTACCTCTGTTATTGGGGGTCACTCAGAACATTACCTCTGTTATTGGGGGTGAATCCCCACTGTGGGGTCACTCAGAACATTACCTCTGTTATTGGGGGTCACTCAGAACATTACCTCTGTTATTGGGGGTCACTCAGAACATTACCTCTGTTATTGGGGGTCACTCAGAACATTACCTCTGTTATTGGGGGTCACTCAGAACATTACCTCTGTTATTGGGGGTCACTCAGAACATTACCTCTGTTATTGGGGGTGAATCCCCACTGTGGGGTCACTCAGAACATTACCTCTGTTATTGGGGGTCACTCAGAACATTACCTCTGTTATTGGGGGTGAAACCCCACTGTGGGATCACTCAGAACATTGCCTCTGTTATTGGGGGTGAATCCCCACTGTGGGGTCACTCAGAACATTACCTCTGTTATTGGGGGTCACTCAGAACATTACCTCTGTTATTGGGGGTCACTCAGAACATTACCTCTGTTATTGGGGGTCACTCAGAACATTACCTCTGTTATTGGGGGTCACTCAGAACATTACCTCTGTTATTGGGGGTCACTCAGAACATTACCTCTGTTATTGGGGGTCACTCAGAACATTACCTCTGTTATTGGGGGTCACTCAGAACATTGCCTCTGTTATTGGGGGTGAATCCCCACTGTGGGGTCACTCAGAACATTACCTCTGTTATTGGGGGTCACTCAGAACATTGCCTCTGTTATTGGGGGTGAATCCCCACTGTGGGGTCACTCAGAACATTACCTCTGTTATTGGGGGTCACTCAGAACATTACCTCTGTTATTGGGGGTGAATCCCCACTGTGGGGTCACTCAGAACATTACCTCTGTTATTGGGGGTCACTCAGAACATTACCTCTGTTATTGGGGGTGAATCCCCACTGTGGGGTCACTCAGAACATTACCTCTGTTATTGGGGGTGAATCCCCACTGTGGGGTCACTCAGAACATTACCTCTGTTATTGGGGGTGAATCCCCACTGTGGGGTCACTCAGAACATTGCCTCTGTTATTGGGGGTCACTCAGAACATTGCCTCTGTTATTGGGGGTCACTCAGAACATTACCTCTGTTATTGGGGGTGAATCCCCACTGTGGGGTCACTCAGAACATTACCTCTGTTATTGGGGGTCACTCAGAACATTACCTCTGTTATTGGGGGTGAATCCCCACTGTGGGGTCACTCAGAACATTGCCTCTGTTATTGGGGGTCACTCAGAACATTACCTCTGTTATTGGGGGTGAATCCCCACTGTGGGGTCACTCAGAACATTACCTCTGTTATTGGGGGTCACTCAGAACATTACCTCTGTTATTGGGGGTCACTCAGAACATTACCTCTGTTATTGGGGGTCACTCAGAACATTGCCTCTGTTATTGGGGGTCACTCAGAACATTACCTCTGTTATTGGGGGTGAATCCCCACTGTGGGGTCACTCAGAACATTGCCTCTGTTATTGGGGGTGAATCCCCACTGTGGGGTCACTCAGAACATTACCTCTGTTATTGGGGGTCACTCAGAACATTACCTCTGTTATTGGGGGTGAATCCCCACTGTGGGGTCACTCAGAACATTACCTCTGTTATTGGGGGTGAATCCCCACTGTGGGGTCACTCAGAACATTACCTCTGTTATTGGGGGTGAAACCCCACTGTGGCGTCACTCAGAACATTACCTCTGTTATTGGGGGTGAATCCCCACTGTGGCGTCACTCAGAACATTACCTCTGTTATTGGGGGTGAATCTCCACTGTGGGGGCACTCAGAACATTACCTCTCTTATTGGGGGTCACTCAGAACATTACCTCTGTTATTGGGGGAGAATCCCCACTGTGGGGTCACTCAGAACATTACCTCTGTTATTGGGGGAGAATCCCCACTGTGAGGTCACTCAGAACATTACCTCTGTTATTGGGGGAGAATCCCCACTGTGGCGTCACTCAGAACATTACCTCTGTTATTGGGGGTCACTCAGAACATTACCTCTGTTATTGGGGGTGAATCCCCACTGTGGGGTCACTCAGAACATTACCTCTGTTATTGGGGGTCACTCAGAACATTACCTCTGTTATTGGGGGTGAATCCCCACTGTGGGATCACTCAGAACATTGCCTCTGTTATTGGGGGTGAATCCCCACTGTGGGGTCACTCAGAACATTACCTCTGTTATTGGGGGTCACTCAGAACATTACCTCTGTTATTGGGGGTCACTCAGAACATTACCTCTGTTATTGGGGGTCACTCAGAACATTACCTCTGTTATTGGGGGTGAATCCCCACTGTGGGGTCACTCAGAACATTACCTCTGTTATTGGGGGTCACTCAGAACATTACCTCTGTTATTGGGGGTCACTCAGAACATTACCTCTGTTATTGGGGGTCACTCAGAACATTACCTCTGTTATTGGGGGTCACTCAGAACATTACCTCTGTTATTGGGGGTCACTCAGAACATTACCTCTGTTATTGGGGGTCACTCAGAACATTACCTCTGTTATTGGGGGTCACTCAGAACATTACCTCTGTTATTGGGGGTGAATCCCCACTGTGGGGTCACTCAGAACATTACCTCTGTTATTGGGGGTCACTCAGAACATTACCTCTGTTATTGGGGGTGAAACCCCACTGTGGGATCACTCAGAACATTGCCTCTGTTATTGGGGGTGAATCCCCACTGTGGGGTCACTCAGAACATTACCTCTGTTATTGGGGGTCACTCAGAACATTACCTCTGTTATTGGGGGTCACTCAGAACATTACCTCTGTTATTGGGGGTCACTCAGAACATTACCTCTGTTATTGGGGGTCACTCAGAACATTACCTCTGTTATTGGGGGTCACTCAGAACATTACCTCTGTTATTGGGGGTCACTCAGAACATTACCTCTGTTATTGGGGGTCACTCAGAACATTACCTCTGTTATTGGGGGTGAATCCCCACTGTGGGGTCACTCAGAACATTACCTCTGTTATTGGGGGTCACTCAGAACATTGCCTCTGTTATTGGGGGTGAATCCCCACTGTGGGGTCACTCAGAACATTACCTCTGTTATTGGGGGTCACTCAGAACATTGCCTCTGTTATTGGGGGTGAATCCCCACTGTGGGGTCACTCAGAACATTACCTCTGTTATTGGGGGTCACTCAGAACATTACCTCTGTTATTGGGGTGAATCCCCACTGTTATTGGGGTCACTCAGAACATTACCTCTGTTATTGGGGGTCACTCAGAACATTACCTCTGTTATTGGGGGTGAATCCCCACTGTGGGGTCACTCAGAACATTACCTCTGTTATTGGGGGTGAATCCCCACTGTGGGGTCACTCAGAACATTACCTCTGTTATTGGGGGTGAATCCCCACTGTGGGGTCACTCAGAACATTGCCTCTGTTATTGGGGGTCACTCAGAACATTGCCTCTGTTATTGGGGGTCACTCAGAACATTACCTCTGTTATTGGGGGTGAATCCCCACTGTGGGGTCACTCAGAACATTACCTCTGTTATTGGGGGTCACTCAGAACATTACCTCTGTTATTGGGGGTGAATCCCCACTGTGGGGTCACTCAGAACATTGCCTCTGTTATTGGGGGTCACTCAGAACATTACCTCTGTTATTGGGGGTGAATCCCCACTGTGGGGTCACTCAGAACATTACCTCTGTTATTGGGGGTCACTCAGAACATTACCTCTGTTATTGGGGTTCACTCAGAACATTACCTCTGTTATTGGGGGTCACTCAGAACATTGCCTCTGTTATTGGGGGTCACTCAGAACATTACCTCTGTTATTGGGGGTGAATCCCCACTGTGGGGTCACTCAGAACATTGCCTCTGTTATTGGGGGTGAATCCCCACTGTGGGGTCACTCAGAACATTACCTCTGTTATTGGGGGTGAATCCCCACTGTGGGGTCACTCAGAACATTGCCTCTGTTATTGGGGGTGAATCCCCACTGTGGGGTCACTCAGAACATTACCTCTGTTATTGGGGGTCACTCAGAACATTACCTCTGTTATTGGGGGTGAATCCCCACTGTGGGGTCACTCAGAACATTACCTCTGTTATTGAACATTACCTCTGGGGTGAATCCCCACTGTGGGGTCACTCAGAACATTACCTCTGTTATTGGGGGTGAAACCCCACTGTGGCGTCACTCAGAACATTACCTCTGTTATTGGGGGTGAATCCCCACTGTGGCGTCACTCAGAACATTACCTCTGTTATTGGGGGTCACTCAGAACATTGCCTCTGTTATTGGGGGTGAATCCCCACTGTGGGGTCACTCAGAACATTACCTCTGTTATTGGGGGTCACTCAGAACATTACCTCTGTTATTGGGGGTGAATCCCCACTGTGGGGTCACTCAGAACATTACCTCTGTTATTGGGGGTCACTCAGAACATTACCTCTGTTATTGGGGGTGAATCCCCACTGTGGGGTCACTCAGAACATTACCTCTGTTATTGGGGGTGAATCCCCACTGTGGGGTCACTCAGAACATTACCTCTGTTATTGGGGGTGAATCCCCACTGTGGGGTCACTCAGAACATTGCCTCTGTTATTGGGGGTCACTCAGAACATTGCCTCTGTTATTGGGGGTCACTCAGAACATTACCTCTGTTATTGGGGGTGAATCCCCACTGTGGGGTCACTCAGAACATTACCTCTGTTATTGGGGGTCACTCAGAACATTACCTCTGTTATTGGGGGTGAATCCCCACTGTGGGGTCACTCAGAACATTGCCTCTGTTATTGGGGGTCACTCAGAACATTACCTCTGTTATTGGGGGTGAATCCCCACTGTGGGGTCACTCAGAACATTACCTCTGTTATTGGGGGTCACTCAGAACATTACCTCTGTTATTGGGGTTCACTCAGAACATTACCTCTGTTATTGGGGGTCACTCAGAACATTGCCTCTGTTATTGGGGGTCACTCAGAACATTACCTCTGTTATTGGGGGTGAATCCCCACTGTGGGGTCACTCAGAACATTGCCTCTGTTATTGGGGTGAATCCCCACTGTGGGGTCACTCAGAACATTACCTCTGTTATTGGGGGTGAATCCCCACTGTGGGGTCACTCAGAACATTGCCTCTGTTATTGGGGGTGAATCCCCACTGTGGGGTCACTCAGAACATTACCTCTGTTATTGGGGGTCACTCAGAACATTACCTCTGTTATTGGGGGTCAGAATCCCCACTGTGGGGGTCACTCAGAACATTACCTCTGTTATTGGGGGTGAATCCCCACTGTGGGGTCACTCAGAACATTACCTCTGTTATTGGGGTGAAACCCCACTGTTGGCGTCACTCAGAACATTACCTCTGTTATTGGGGGTGAATCCCCACTGTGGCGTCACTCAGAACATTACCTCTGTTATTGGGGGTGAATACCTCCCCACTGTGGGGTCACTCAGAACATTACCTCTGTTATTGGGGGTGAATCCCCACTGTGGGGTCACTCAGAACATTACCTCTGTTATTGGGGGTCACTCAGAACATTACCTCTGTTATTGGGGGTCACTCAGAACATTACCTCTGTTATTGGGGGTCACTCAGAACATTACCTCTGTTATTGGGGGTCACTCAGAACATTACCTCTGTTATTGGGGGGTCACTCAGAACATTACCTCTGTTATTGGGGGTCACTCAGAACATTACCTCTGTTATTGGGGGTGAATCCCCACTGTGGGGTCACTCAGAACATTACCTCTGTTATTGGGGGTCACTCAGAACATTGCCTCTGTTATTGGGGGTGAATCCCCACTGTGGGGTCACTCAGAACATTACCTCTGTTATTGGGGGTCACTCAGAACATTGCCTCTGTTATTGGGGGTGAATCCCCACTGTGGGGTCACTCAGAACATTACCTCTGTTATTGGGGGAATCACTCAGAACATTACCTCTGTTATTGGGGTCACTCAGAACATTACCTCTGTTATTGGGGGTGAATCCCCACTGTGGGGTCACTCAGAACATTACCTCTGTTATTGGGGGTCACTCAGAACATTACCTCTGTTATTGGGGTGAATCCCCACTGTGGGGTCACTCAGAACATTACCTCTGTTATTGGGGGTGAATCCCCACTGTGGGGTCACTCAGAACATTACCTCTGTTATTGGGGTGAATCCCCACTGTGGGGTCACTCAGAACATTGCCTCTGTTATTGGGGTCACTCAGAACATTGCCTCTGTTATTGGGGGTCACTCAGAACATTACCTCTGTTATTGGGGTGAATCCCCACTGTGGGGTCACTCAGAACATTACCTCTGTTATTGGGGGTCACTCAGAACATTACCTCTGTTATTGGGGGTGAATCCCCACTGTGGGGTCACTCAGAACATTGCCTCTGTTATTGGGGGTCACTCAGAACATTACCTCTGTTATTGGGGGTGAATCCCCACTGTGGGGTCACTCAGAACATTACCTCTGTTATTGGGGGTCACTCAGAACATTACCTCTGTTATTGGGGTTCACTCAGAACATTACCTCTGTTATTGGGGGTCACTCAGAACATTGCCTCTGTTATTGGGGGTCACTCAGAACATTACCTCTGTTATTGGGGGTGAATCCCCACTGTGGGGTCACTCAGAACATTGCCTCTGTTATTGGGGGTGAATCCCCACTGTGGGGTCACTCAGAACATTACCTCTGTTATTGGGGGTGAATCCCCACTGTGGGGTCACTCAGAACATTGCCTCTGTTATTGGGGGTGAATCCCCACTGTGGGGTCACTCAGAACATTACCTCTGTTATTGGGGGTCACTCAGAACATTACCTCTGTTATTGGGGTGAATCCCTCTTATTGGGGGTCACTCAGAACATTACCTCTGTTATTGGGGGTGAATCCCCACTGTATTGGGGTCACCTCTGTTATTGGAACACTCAGAACATTACCTCTGTTATTGGGGTGAAACCCCACTGTGGGTCACTCAGAACATTACCTCTGTTATTGGGGTGAATCCCCACTGTGGGGTCACTCATTACCTCTGTTATTGGGGGAACATTACCTCTGTTATTGGGGGTGAATCCCACTGTGGGGGCACTCAGAACATTACCTCTCTTATTGGGGGTCACTCAGAACATTACCTCTGTTATTGGGGAGAATCCCCACTGTGGGGTCACTCAGAACATTACCTCTGTTATTGGGGGTCACTCAGAATCCCCACTGTGGGGTCACTCAGAACATTACCTCTGTTATTGGGGGAGAATCCCCACTGTGGCGTCACTCAGAACATTACCTCTGTTATTGGGGGTCACTCAGAACATTACCTCTGTTATTGGGGGTGAATCCCCACTGTGGGGTCACTCAGAACATTACCTCTGTTATTGGGGGTCACTCAGAACATTACCTCTGTTATTGGGGGTGAATCCCCACTGTGGGGTCACTCAGAACATTACCTCTGTTATTGGGGGTGAATCCCCACTGTGGGGTCACTCAGAACATTACCTCTGTTATTGGGGGTCACTCAGAACATTACCTCTGTTATTGGGGGTCACTCAGAACATTACCTCTGTTATTGGGGGGTCAGAACATTCCTGTTATTGGGGGTCACTCAGAACATTACCTCTGTTATTGGGGTGGGGTCACTCAGAACATTACCTCTGTTATTGGGGTGAATCCCCACTCAGAACATTACCTCTGTTATTGGGGGTCACTCAGAACATTACCTCTGTTATTGGGGGTGAATTGTGGGGTCACTCAGAACATTACCTCTGTTATTGGGGGTCACTCAGAACATTACCTCTGTTATTGGGGGTGAATCCCCACTGTGGGGTCACTCAGAACATTACCTCTGTTATTGGGGGTCACTCAGAACATTGCCTCTGTTATTGGGGGTGAATCCCCACTGTGGGGTCACTCAGAACATTACCTCTGTTATTGGGGTCACTCAGAACATTACCTCTGTTATTGGGGTGAATCCCCACTGTGGGGTCACTCAGAACATTACCTCTGTTATTGGGGGTGAATCCCCACTGTGGGGTCACTCAGAACATTACCTCTGTTATTGGGGGTCACTCAGAACATTACCTCTGTTATTGGGGGTGAATCCCCACTGTGGGGTCACTCAGAACATTACCTCTGTTGAATCCCCACTGGGGGTCACTCAGAACATTACCTCTGTTATTGGGGGTGAATCCCCACTGTGGGGTCACTCAGAACATTACCTCTGTTATTGGGGGTGAATCCCCACTGTGGGGTCACTCAGAACATTACCTCTGTTATTGGGGTCACTCAGAACATTACCTCTGTTATTGGGGTGAATCCCCACTGTGGGGTCCTCAGAACATTACCTCTGTTATTGGGGGTGAATCCCCACCTCTGTGGGGTCACTCAGAACATTACCCTGTTATTCTGTTACCTCTGGGGTGAATCCCACTGTGGGGTCACTCAGAACATTACCTCTGTTATTGGGGGTGAATCCCCACTGTGGGGTCACTCAGAACATTGCCTCTGTTATTGGGGTCACTCAGAACATTGCCTCTGTTATTGGGGGTCACTCAGAACATTACCTCTGTTATTGGGGGTGAATCCCCACTGTGGGGTCACTCAGAACATTACCTCTGTTATTGGGGGTCACTCAGAACATTACCTCTGTTATTGGGGGTGAACATCCCCACTGTTATTGGGGGTCACTCAGAACATTACCTCTGTTATTGGGGTGAATCCCCACTGTGGGGTCACTCAGAACATTACCTCTGTTATTGGGGTGAATCCCCACTGGGGTCCTCAGAACATTACCTCTGTTATTGGGGGTGAATTCCTCACTGTGGGGTCACTCAGAACATTACCTCTGTTATTGGGGGAATCCATTACCTGAATCTCAGAAATTACCTCTGTTTAGGTGAATCCCCACTGTGGGGGTCACTCAGAACATTACCTCTGTTATTGGGGTGAATCCCACTGTGGGGTCACTCAGAACATTACCTCTGTTATTGGGGTCACTCAGAACATTACCTCTGTTATTGGGGTCACTCAGAACATTACCTCTGTTATTGGGGTGAATCCCCACTGTGGGGTCACTCAGAACATTACCTCTGTTATTGGGGGTCACTCAGAACATTACCTCTGTTATTGGGGTGAATCCCCACTGTGGGGTCACTCAGAACATTACCTCTGTCAGAACATTACCTCTGTTATTGGGGTCACTCAGAACATTGCCTCTGTTATTGGGGGTGAATCCCACTGTGGGGTCACTCAGAACATTACCTCTGTTATTGGGGTGAATCCCCACTGTTATTGGGGGTGAATCCCCACAGTCCTCAGAACATTACCTCTGTTATTGGGGTCACTCAGAACATTACCTCTGTTATTGGGGGTCACTCAGAACATTACCTCTGTTATTGGGGGTCACTCAGAACATTCCCCTCTGTTATTGGGGTCACTCAGAACATTACCTCTGTTATTGGGGGTGAATCCCCACTGTGGGGTCACTCAGAACATTGCCTCTGTTATTGGGGTCACTGAATGCCCCCACTGTGGGGTCACTCAGAACATTCCCTCTGTTATTGGGGGTCCTCAGAACATTACCTCTGTTATTGGGGTGAATCCCCACTGTGGGGTCACTCAGAACATTACCTCTGTTATTGGGGTGAATCCCCACTGTGGGGTCCTCAGAACATTACCTCTGTTATTGTGAATCCCCACTGTGGGGTCCTCAGAACATTACCTCTGTTATTGGGGGTGAATCCCCACTGTGGGGTCACTCAGAACATTACCTCTGTTATTGGGGGTCACTCAGAACATTACCTCTGTTATCCCCACTGGGGGTCCTCAGAACATTGCCTCTGTTATTGGGGGTCACTCAGAACATTACCTCTGTTATTGGGGTCCTCAGAACATTACCTCTGTTATTGGGGTGAATCCCCACTGTGGGGTCCTCAGAACATTACCTCTGTTATTGGGGTGAATCCCACTGTGGGGTCACTCAGAACATTGCCTCTGTTATTGGGGTCACTCAGAACATTACATCTGTTATTGGGGTCACTCAGAACATTACCTCTGTTATTGGGGTGAATCCCCACTGTGGTCCTCAGAACATTACCTCTGTTATTGGGGGTCACTCAGAACATTACCTCTGTTATTGAGGGTGAATCCTGTGGGAGTCACTCAGAACATTGCCTCTGTTATTGGGGGTCACTCAGAACATTACCTCTGTTATTGGGGTGAATCCCCACTGTGGGGTCACTCAGAACATTACCTCTGTTATTGGGGGTGAATCCCCACTGTGGGGTCACTCAGAACATTACCTCTGTTATTGGGGGTCACTCAGAACATTACCTCTGTTATTGGGGGTCACTCAGAACATTACCTCTGTTATTGGGGGTCACTCAGAACATTACCTCTGTTATTGGGGGTCACTCAGAACATTACCTCTGTTATTGGGGGTGAATCCCCACTGTGGGGTCACTCAGAACATTGCCTCTGTTATTGGGGGTGAATCCCCACTGTGGGGTCACTCAGAACATTACCTCTGTTATTGGGGGTCACTCAGAACATTACCTCTGTTATTGGGGGTGAATCCCCACTGTGGGGTCACTCAGAACATTACCTCTGTTATTGGGGGTGAATCCCCACTGTGGGGTCACTCAGAACATTACCTCTGTTATTGGGGGTGAATCCCCACTGTGGGGTCACTCAGAACATTACCTCTGTTATTGGGGGTGAATCCCCACTGTGGGGTCACTCAGAACATTACCTCTGTTATTGGGGGTCACTCAGAACATTACCTCTGTTATTGGGGGTCACTCAGAACATTGCCTCTGTTATTGGGGGTCACTCAGAACATTACCTCTGTTATTGGGGGTCACTCAGAACATTACCTCTGTTATTGGGGGTGAATCCCCACTGTGGGGTCACTCAGAACATTACCTCTGTTATTGGGGGTGAATCCCCACTGTGGGGTCACTCAGAACATTGCCTCTGTTATTGGGGGTCACTCAGAACATTACCTCTGTTATTGGGGTGAATCCCACTGTGGGGTCACTCAGAACATTACCTCTGTTATTGGGGGTGAATCCCCACTGTGGGGTCACTCAGAACATTACCTCTGTTATTGGGGTGAA
>NW_025749209.1:0-26627 GCF_021184085.1 Oncorhynchus gorbuscha
TTTCAACTAACATCAAAGGCGGTGGCCCGTTCCTGTAGGTTCATGCTCTACAACATCCGCAGAGTACGACCCTGCCTCACACAGGAAGCGGCACAGGTCCTAATCCAGGCACTTGTCATCTCCCGTCTGGATTACTGCAACTCGCTGTTGGCTGGGCTCCCTGCCTGTGCCATTAAACCCCTTCAACTCATCCAGAACGCCGCAGCCCGCCTGGTGTTCAACCTTCCCAAGTTCTCTCACGTCACCCCGCTCCTCCGTTCTCTCCACTGGCTTCCAGTTGAAGCTCGCATCCGCTACAAGACCATGGTGCTTGCCTACGGAGCTGTGAGGGAACGGCACCTCAGTACCTCCAGGCTCTGATCAGGCCCTACACCCAAACAAGGGCACTGCGTTCATCCACCTCTGGCCTGCTCGCCTCCCTACCACTGAGGAAGTACAGCTCCCGCTCAGCCCAGTCAAAACTGTTCGCTGCCCTGGCCCCCCAATGGTGGAACAAACTCCCTCACGACGCCAGGACAGCGGAGTCAATCACCACCTTCCGGAGACACCTGAAACCCCACCTCTTTAAGGAATACCTAGGATAGGTTAAGTAATCCCTCTCACCCCACCCCCCCTAAGTTTTAGATGCTCTATTGTTAAGTGACTGTCCCACTGGATGTCATAAGGTGAATGCACCAATTTGTAAGTCGCTCTGGATAAGAGCGTCTGCTAAATGACTTAAATGTAAATGTAAATGTCAATTGGTTTTGGCCTGGTTCTATCCATTGTTGCCCTTTTTGGCCAGGTCCAAACCATTTCTGGGCTGGTTCTAACTGTTTTGTACTACAATCTGACCTTCTGAGCAGCTCTTCTGTTGATGCCCCTCCCCCCTCCTCTCCGTCCTCCTGGCTGTTCCCGTCACTCCCCTCTGAGCTGCTGTCTGATGACTCCTCCTCCTTCTTACTGCTCTTCTTCTGCTTGGCTTTGTGCTTGTGCCTCTTGTGCTTCTTCTTCTTCTGTTAACAACAACAACAGCGACAGAGAGGGAGAGTCAAGAGGACATACTGACAGACGGTGAACGGCGCTCCTGGCACTTCCACCAAAAACAAAAAGAACAAACATATTTGGTGCAACGGCTATCCTCTTGAATAACTCACTTTACCAGTCATAGAGCAGCCTGTCAGAGAGGGAGACAGAGAGAGACAGACGGACGGACGGACGGACGGACGGACGGACAGACAGACAGAGAGACAGACAGAGAGACAGAGACAGAGACACAGAGAGAGACACAGAGACAGAGAGAGAGACAGTGAGACAGAGAGAGACAGAGAGAGAGAGACAGAGAGACAGAGAGAGAGACAGAGAGACAGAGAGAGAGACAGAGAGAGAGAGACAGAGAGAGAGACAGAGAGAGAGAGAGAGACAGAGAGAGAGACAGAGAGACAGAGAGAGAGACAGAGAGAGAGAGAGACACAGAGACAGAGACAGAGAGAGAGACAGAAAGAGAGAGACAGAGACAGAGAGAGAGAGAGAGAGAGAGAGAGAGACCGAGAGAGAGACAGAAAGAGAGAGAGAGACAGAGAGAGAGAGAGAGAGACAGAGAGAGACAGAGAGAGAGAGAGAGACAGAGAGAGAGAGAGAGAGAGAGAGAGAGAGAGAGAGAGAGAGAGGACTCTTGAACAGACACCGTAGTCTATTCTCCTGGGTTAAGTCGTTTTCCCCGGCCGTACCTTCTTGTCCTTCTTGTGCTTGCCGTGTTTCTTGGCTTTGTGCTTCTCCTTACACTTCGTCTTGTGTTTGTCGTCGTTAGCAGAGGGAGTCAGGGACGGACGGCGCTCTGCTGCTGAAAAGACAAGCAGAGATGGTGAGACTCCAAATCATCTATATCAACGTCTCAAGATGAGCTGCAGGTTCGAACGGCTTTTTGTGAACAACAAGAACTGAATAGATGTTAAGGAATCATAACGTCCGTTTAACCGGGATTTGATTGGATCACGTTATTGGTAAGGGACTCACTCAATGTAGAGGAAGGAGGAGGCAGCCGAGGTCCAAACTCCTCCTCTTCCATTTCCTGGTCCCGAGGGGGAGGGGCAACAGCAGGACCACTGGGCACTTTGAACACAAAGTCTGAAAAATAAAAAAACTGAGTTAAAACCATCAGAGACCTCTCATCATTCTCCACTACCCAGAGAGTTAAAACCATCAGACATCTCCCATCATTCTCCACTACCCAGAGAGTTAAAACCATCAGAGGTCTCCCATCATTCTCCACTACCCAGAGTTAAAACCATCAGAGATATCCCATCATTCTCCACTACCCAGAGAGTTAAAACCATCAGACATCTCTCATCATTCTCCACTACCCAGAGAGTTAAAACCATCAGAGATATCCCATCATTCTCCACTACCCAGAGAGCATCAGAGATCTCCCATCATTCTCCACTACCCAGAGAGTTGAAACCATCAGAGATGTCCCATCATTCTCCACTACCCAGAGAGTTAAAACCATCAGAGATCTCCCATCATTCTCCACTACCCAGAGAGCATCAGAGATCTCCCATCATTCTCCACTACCCAGAAAGTTAAAACCATCAGAGACCTCCCATCATTCTCCACTACCCAGAGAGTTAAAACCATCAGAGGTCTCCCATCATTCTCCACTACCCAGAGAGCATCAGAGATCTCCCATCATTCTCCACTACCCAGAGAGTTAAAACCGTCAGACATCTCCCATCATTCTCCACTACCCAGAGAGTTAAAACCATCAGAGATGTCTCTCTGCTGCCTTGACAGGAACTAATGGGGATCCATAATAAACCCCAGGAAGAGTAGCTGCTGCCTTGGCAGGAACTAATGGGGAACCATAATAAACCCCAGGAAGAGAAGCTGCTGCCTTGGCAGGAACTAATGGGGATCCATAATAAACCCCAGGAAGAGTAGCTGCTGCCTTGGCAGGAACTAATGGGGATCCATAATAAACCCCAGGAAGAGTAGCTGCTGCCTTGGCAGGAACTAATGGGGATCCATAATAAACCCCAGGAAGAGTAGCTGCTGCCTTGGCAGGAACTAATGGCGATCCATAATAAACCCAAGGAAGAGTAGCTGCTGCCTTGGCAGGAACTAATGGGGATCCATAATAAACCCCAGGAAGAGTAGCTGCTGCCTTGGCAGGAACTAATGGGGATCCATAATAAACCCCATGGAGGACCAGTGTTTATACCTGGGTGTAGTCGACACAGGAGGACCAGTGTTTATACCTGGGTGTAGTCGACACAGGAGGACCAGTGTTTATACCTGGGTGTAGCTGACACAGGAGGACCAGTGTTTATACCTGGGTGTAGCTGACACAGGAGGACCAGTGTTTATACCTGGGTGTAGTCGACACAGGAGGACCAGTGTTCATACCTGGGTGCTGGCTGGGTGTAGTCAACACAGGAGGACCAGTGTTTATACCTGGGTGTAGTCGACACAGGAGGACCAGTGTTCATACCTGGGTGCTGGCTGGGTGTAGTCAACACAGGAGGACCAGTGTTTATACCTGGGTGCTGGCTGGGTGTAGTCGACACAGGAGGACCAGTGTTTATACCTGGGTGCTGGCTGGATGTAGTCGACACAGGAGGACCAGTGTTTATACCTGGGTGCTGGCTGGGTGTAGTCGACACAGGAGGACCAGTGTTTATACCTGGGTGTAGTCGACACAGGAGGACCAGTGTTTATACCTGGGTGTAGCTGACACAGGAGGACCAGTGTTTATACCTGGGTGTAGCTGACACAGGAGGCCCAGTGTTTATACCTGGGTGTAGCTGACACAGGAGGACCAGTGTTTATACCTGGGTGTAGCTGACACAGGAGGACCAGTGTTTATACCTGGGTGTAGCTGACACAGGAGGACCAGTGTTTATACCTGGGTGTAGCTGACACAGGAGGACCAGTGTTTATACCTGGGTGTAGCTGACACAGGAGGACCAGTGTTTATACCTGGGTGTAGCTGACACAGGAGGACCAGTGTTTATACCTGGGTGTAGCTGACACAGGAGGACCAGTGTTTATACCTGGGTGTAGCTGACACAGGAGGACCAGTGTTTATACCTGGGTGTAGCTGACACAGGAGGACCAGTGTTTATACCTGGGTGTAGCTGACACAGGAGGACCAGTGTTTATACCTGGGTGTAGTCGACACAGGAGGACCAGTGTTCATACCTGGGTGCTGGCTGGGTGTAGTCAACACAGGAGGACCAGTGTTTATACCTGGGTGTAGTCGACACAGGAGGACCAGTGTTCATACCTGGGTGCTGGCTGGGTGTAGTCAACACAGGAGGACCAGTGTTTATACCTGGGTGCTGGCTGGGTGTAGTCGACACAGGAGGACCAGTGTTTATACCTGGGTGCTAGTCGCAGGAGGACCAGTGTTTATACCTGGGTGTGGCTGGGTGACACAGGAGGACCAGTGTTTATACCTGGGTGTAGTGACACAGGAGGACCAGTGTTTATACCTGGGTGTAGCTGACACAGGAGGACCAGTGTTTATACCTGGGTGTAGCTGACACAGGAGGACCAGTGTTTATACCTGGGGGTGTAGCTGACACAGGAGGACCAGTGTTTATACCTGGGTGTAGCTGACACAGGAGGACCAGTGTTTATACCTGGGTGTAGCTGACACAGGAGGACCAGTGTTTATACCTGGGTGTAGCTGACACAGGAGGACCAGTGTTTATACCTGGGTGTAGCTGACACAGGAGGACCAGTGTTTATACCTGGGTGTAGCTGACACAGGAGGACCAGTGTTTATACCTGTTTATGACACAGGAGGACCAGTGTTTATACCTGGGTGTGAGCACAGGAGGACCAGTGTTTATACCTGGGTGTAGCTGACACAGGAGGACCAGTGTTTATACCTGGGTGTAGCTGACACAGGAGGACCAGTGTTTATACCTGGGTGTAGCTGACACAGGAGGACCAGTGTTTATACCTGGGTGTAGCTGACACAGGAGGACCAGTGTTTATACCTGGGTGCTGGCTGGTGTGTAGTCGACACAGGAGGACCAGTGTTTATACCTGGGTGTAGCTGACACAGGAGGACCAGTGTTTATACCTGGGTGCTGGCTGGGTGTAGTCGACACAGGAGGACCAGTGTTTATACCTGGGTGCTGGCTGGGTGTAGTCGACACAGGAGGACCAGTGTTTATACCTGGGTGTAGCTGACACAGGAGGACCAGTGTTTATACCTGGGTGCTGGCTGGGTGTAGTCGACACAGGAGGACCAGTGTTTATACCTGGGTGCTGGCTGGGTGTAGTCGACACAGGAGGACCAGTGTTTATACCTGGGTGTAGCTGACACAGGAGGACCAGTGTTTATACCTGGGTGTAGCTGACACAGGAGGACCAGTGTTTATACCTGGGTGCTGGCTGGGTGTAGCTGACACAGGAGGAGCAGGTTGGGTTGTGTTGACATTCAACTGGTTAGATATCTGAGGCCCAGTCCCAGCCTTGCTCCGAACACCTTCCTCTTTCTCCTCCTCCTCCTCACTCTCTCCTTCAGAAGAAGAGGAAGACTTCTCGTCTGATGAACTGGCGAAGATGGCCTTGAACAGATCCATAGACGGCCTGCTCTCCTCTTCCTCCTCCTCCTCCTCCTCTTTCTGCTCCGTGTCTGGCTGCTCAGTCAGAAACATCATCGATTAACAACATGTGATTTACAAAACATCTGAACCTCTTAAGTCGGTCAACCCTCGTAGGATTACAGTAGACTGTCAACCCTCTACGTTTTACAGTAGACAGTCGACCCTCGTAGGATTACAGTAGACCGTCGACCCTCGTAGGATTACAGTAGACCGTCGACCCTCGTAGGATTACAGTAGACTGTCGACCCTCTACGTTTTACAGTAGACCGTCGACCCTCGTAGGATTACAGTAGACCGTCGACCCTCGTAGGATTACAGTAGACCGTCGACCCTCGTAGGATTACAGTAGACCGTCGACCCTCGTAGGATTACAGTAGACCGTCGACCCTCGTAGGATTACAGTAGACCGTCGACCCTCGTAGGATTACAGTAGACCGTCGACCCTCGTAGGATTACAGTAGACCGTCGACCCTCGTAGGATTACAGTAGACCGTCGACCCTCGTAGGATTACAGTAGACCGTCGACCCTCGTAGGATTACAGTAGACCGTCGACCCTCGTAGGATTACAGTAGACCGTCGACCCTCGTAGGATTACAGTAGACCGTCGACCCTCGTAGGATTACAGTAGACCGTCGACCCTCGTAGGATTACAGTAGACCGTCGACCCTCGTAGGATTACAGTAGACCGTCGACCCCCGTAGGATTACAGTAGACCGTCGACCCCCGTAGGATTACAGTAGACCGTCAGGATTACAGTAGACCAAACCGTCAGGATTACAGTAGACCGTCAAACCCTCAGGATTACAGTAGACTGTCAAACCTCTCAGGATTACAGACTGTCAAACCTCTCAGGATTAGACTGTCAAACCTCTCAGGATTACAGTAGACTGTCAAACCTCTCAGGATTACAGTAGACTGTCAAACCTCTCAGGATTACAGTAGACTGTCAAACCCTCAGGATTACAGGATTACAGTAGACTGTCAAACCTCTCAGGATTACAGTAGACTGTCAAACCTCTCAGGATTACAGTAGACTGTCAAACCTCTCAGGATTACAGTAGACTGTCAAACCTCTCAGGATTACAGTAGACTGTCAAACCTCTCAGGATTACAGTAGACTGTCAAACCTCTCAGGATTACAGTAGACTGTCAAACCTCTCAGGATTACAGTAGACTGTCAAACCTCTCAGGATTACAGTAGACTGTCAAACCTCTCAGGATTACAGTAGACTGTCAAACCTCTCAGGATTACAGTAAACTGTCAAACCTCTCAGGATTACAGTAGACTGTCAAACCTCTCAGGATTACAGTAGACTGTCAAACCTCTCAGGATTACAGTAGACTGTCAAACCTCTCAGGATTACAGTAGACTGTCAAACCTCTCAGGATTACAGTAGACTGTCAAATCTCTCAAGATTACAGTAGACTGTCAAACCTCTCAGGATTACAGTAGACTGTCAACAGTAGACTACAGTAGGATCAGTGGTGTATGTAGTAGGATGGTACCAGTACCTCTACAGTAGGATCAGTGGTGTATGTAGTGTAGTAGGATGGTACCAGTACCTCTACAGTAGGATCCGTTGTAGGGCCATCAGTAGTAGAGGCTTCTGGTCCTGACCCAGAGGCTTCAATACGAGCCACACTGAGGAACTCACTGACCGGATCCTTCCCCTTCCTCTCCTTGTCCCCAGCCTGGCCAGACACATCCCACCTGGACCTCTTCCCTGGCTCAGAGGGCTTCACACCTACACAGAGAGAGAGAGAGACATAGGGGCCAGGTTTACACAGAGAGGTAGGGGCCAGGTTTACACAGAGAGTGAGAGACATAGGTGCCAGGTTTACACAGAGACGTAGGGGCCAGGTTTACACAGAGACGTAGGGGCCAGGTTTACACAGAGAGAGAGACATAGGGGCCAGGTTTATACAGAGAGAGAGAGAGAGACGTAGGGGTCAGGTTTATACACAGAGAGAGAGAGACGTAGGGGCCAGGTTTACACAGAGAGAGAGAGAGAGAGAGAGACGTAGGGGCCAGGTTTACACAGAGAGATACAGAGAGACGTAAGGGCCAGGTTTACACAGAGAGATACAGAGAGACATAGGGGCCAGGTTTACACAGAGAGACATAGGGGCCAGGTTTACACAGAGAGAGACGTAGGGGACAGGTTTACACACAGAGAGAGACATAGGGGTCAGGTTTACACAGAGAGAGAGACATAGGGGCCAGGTTTATACAGAGAGAGAGAGACGTAGGGGCCAGGTTTACACAGAGAGATGTAGGGGCCAGGTTTACACAGAGAGAGAGAGACGTAGGGGCCAGGTTTACACAGAGAGAGAGAGACATAGGGGCCAGGTTTACACAGAGAGAGAGACATAGGGGCCAGGTTTATACAGAGAGAGAGAGAGACGTAGGGGCCAGGTTTACACAGAGAGAGAGACGTAGGGGCCAGGTTTACACAGAGAGATAGAGACGTAGGGGCCAGGTTTACACAGAGAGAGAGAGACGTAGGGGCCAGGTTTACACAGAGAGAGAGAGACGTAGGGGCCAGGTTTACACAAAGAGAGAGACGTAGGGGCCAGGTTTACACAGAGATGTAGGGGCCAGGTATACACAGAGAGAGAGAGACGTAGGGGCCAGGTTTACACAGAGAAACGTAGGGGCCAGGTTTACACAGAAAGACGTAGGGGCCAGGTTTACACAGAGAGAGAGAGATGTAGGGCCAGGTTTACAGAGAGAGAGAGAGACGTAGGGCCAGGTTTACACAGAGAGAGAGAGAGGTAGGGCCAGGTTTACAGAGAGAGAGAGAGAGATGTAGGGCCAGGTTTACAGAGAGAGAGAGACGTAGGGCCAGGTTTACACAGAGAGAGAGAGACGTAGGGCCAGGTTTACAGAGAGAGAGAGAGAGACGTAGGGCCAGGTTTACAGAGAGAGAGAGAGAGAGAGAGACGTAGGGGCCAGGTTTACATAGAGAGACGTAAGGGGCCAGGTTTATACAGAGAGAGAGAGACATATAGGGGCCAGGTTTACACAGAGAGAGAGAGACGTAGGGGCCAGGTTTACACAGAGAGAGAGAGATGTAGGGGCCAGGTTTATACAGAGAGACGTAGGGGCCAGGTTTACAGAGATACAGAGAGACATATAGGGGCCAGGTTTACACGGAGAGAGAGAGACGTAGGGGCCAGGTTTACAGAGAGAGAGAGACGTAGGGGCCAGGTTTATACAGAGAGAGAGACGTAGGGGCCAGGTTTATACAGAGAGAGAGACGTAGGGGCCAGGTTTACACAGAGAGAGAGAGAGACACGTAGGGCCCAGGTTTACACAGAGAGAGAGACGTAGGGGCCAGGTTTACACAGAGAGACGTAGGGCCAGGATTACACAGAGAGACGTAGGGGCCAGGTTTACACAGAGAGACGTAGGGGCCAGGTTTACACAGAGAGAGAGAGAGACGTAGGGGCCAGGTTTACACAGAGAGGTAGGGGCCAGGTTTACACAGAGAGAGAGAGAGACGTAGGGGCCAGGTTTACACAGAGAGACGTAGGGGCCAGGTTTACACAGAGAAACATAGGGGCCAGGTTTACACAGAGAGACGTAGGGGCCACCCGTGAGCCCAGACCTCGCAGCAGGCGTCATGGAAACCGACCCCCTTCTCCCACAGAGTATAAAACCACCCGTGACAAAATGGACATTAAAACAGACAATAAGGAGCTGTCGCTACATGTTGAGACGGATGGCAACACTACAAAACAACTTTGACCAGAGAACGTGGAGGTCATTCCCACGTTGAGACGGCTGAGAAATCTACAAACTAAAAGAACAATTATTCCCGGCTGCAGCTGTTTAAATACTTTAGCCTGGTAAACACAATCCGATCTAAGAACATTTCCCGAATGGTACTCTGAAGTATCCATTATAACAACCTACAACTCTGACAGACTTTGATCTCTGGTGGAGAAACCTGAGGCTTTCTGTCGACTGACTATCCAGTAGACAGACCGGCGACCACAGAGAGGGACAACAAATGCATACACTCGTAAATATGCAAATTGTAATTTCTATTCGAACGGACGGTTGTTCATGTTCAAAGTAAAGGCATTTCTACAAGTGTAGTGTAGTGAGGTGTAGTGTAGTGTAGTGAGGTGTAGTGTAGTGAGGTGTAGTGTAGTGAAGTGTAGTGTAGTCAACTGTATGTACTTGAATCTACTCTGAGTTTTCCCGCTCTTGAGCGGTCACCACCCCCTTTCCTTTGTCTACCAAGCCGTCATATCGGTTTGGTCCGCTAGGGACTTTTTCTTTGTATCATTTAGTAACCCATGTATGACGTGTTGTGTGTGTATGTATATAATTAAGTTAGTTAGTAAATAAATAATTAAGTTGATTTGTATCTCTCTGATTCAGGGTTCATGCAGATAGGGGTTTGAGACGTTCAGTAATGAGACTAATGAGGTAATAATACATTAATAAGGGACTAATCGATAAGATGTGAAAACATCGGAAGAGTTATATTCGTGAAATAAATACTCTAAACATTTTCCCGTGGTGCCGACTTCCTAGTTAATTAAAGTCGCGTAATTAAATTACACAGAGAATAGATTTGATAATATACAGTCTTAACATTTAATGATAGTCAACACCCCGACACTCTGAAATTCTTCCCCGTAACACTTGACATAAAATGTGAAGTGTCTGGAATAAAGTGGAACTGATTGTTTGTTACCTTGTGGAGCGGGGGAAGCACTCGCTGTTGGACTCTCTGATACAGTCAGGAAGTTAAACACAGAGAACTTGTCTCTCTTCACTTTGGGCATTCCCACAAACCCTGACCTGGAAAGAAAACAATAGTTAGATCTGACAAACCCTGACCTGGACAGACAACAACAACTACAATAGTTATATCTGACAAACCCTGACCTGGACAGACAACAACTACAGTTATATCTGACAAACCCTGACCTGGATAGACAACAACAACAGTTATATCTGACAAACCCTGACCTGGATAGACAACAACAACAGTTATATCTGACAAACCCTGACCTGGATAGACAACAACAACAGTTATATCTGACAAACCCTGACCTGGATAGACAACAACAACAGTTATATCTGACAAACCCTGACCTGGATAGACAACAACAACAGTTATATCTGACAAACCCTGACCTGGATAGACAACAACTACAGTTATATCTGACAAACCCTGACCTGGATAGACAACTACAGTTATATCTGACAAACCCTGACCTGGATAGACAACAACAACAGTTATATCTGACAAACCCTGACCTGGATAGACAACAACAACAACAACAGTTATATCTGACAAACCCTGACCTGGATAGACAACAACAACAGTTATATCTGACAAACCCTGACCTGGATAGACAACTACAGTTATATCTGACAAACCCTGACCTGGATAGACAACAACAACAGTTATATCTGACAAACGCTGACCTGGATAAACAGTTATATCTGACAAACCCTGACCTGGATAGACAACAACTACAGTTATATCTGACAAACCCTGACCTGGATAGACAACAACTACAGTTATATCTGACAAACCCTGACCTGGATAGACAACAACAACAACAGTTATATCTGACAAACCCTGACCTGGACAGACAACAACAGTTATATCTGACAAACCCTGACCTGGATAGACAACAACAACAGTTATATCTGACAAACCCTGACCTGGACAGACAACAACAACAGTTATATCTGACAAACCCTGACCTGGATAGACAACAACTACAGTTATATCTGACAAACCCTGACCTGGATAGACAACAACTACAGTTATATCTGACAAACCCTGACCTGGATAGACAACAACAACAGTTATATCTGACAAACCCTGACCTGGATAGACAACAACAACAGTTAGAGCCCAATGCAACGACACCATTAATTCCGTGGTGGTCAAGTGTGTGTGTGTGTGTGTGTGTGTGTGTGTGTGTGTGTGTGTGTGTGTGTGTGTGTGTGTGTGTGTGTGTGTGTGTGTGTGTGTGTGTGTGTGTGTGTGTGTGTGTGTGTGTGTGTGTGTGTGTCGTACCCAGGATAGGGGTCAGGTATGTTGAACCTCTTGCAGAGCAGATTGTCAGGGTGCCATTCAAACGTGTCTCTGGTCAGTTTTCCAAACATCTTCATCTTCACGGCTGCCTGCTTGTCATCCACATCATTCTGAAGACAAACAAGCAGAACAGAGGATCAACCCACTGAGCCTCACACCCAATCCTGGATGCCCAGCCTGTAACCCAATCCTGGATGCTCAGCCTGTAACCCAATCCTGGATGCCCAGCCTGTAACCCAATCCTGGATGCTCAGCCTGTAACCCAATCCTGGATGCTCAGCCTGTAACCCAATCCTGGATGCTCAGCCTGTAACCCAATCCTGGATGCTCAGCCTGTAACCCAATCCTGGATGCCCAGCCTGTAACCCAATCCTGGATGCCCAGCCTGTAACCCAATCCTGGATGCCCAGCCTGTAACCAGGATGCTCAGCCTGTAACCAGGATGCCCAGCCTGTAACCCAATCCTGGATGCCCAGCCTGTAACCAGGATGCCCAGCCTGTAACCAGGATGCCCAGCCTGTAACCCAATCCTGGATGCTCAGCCTGTAACCCAATCCTGGATGCCCAGCCTGTAACCAGGATGCCCAACCTGTAACCCAATCCTGGATGCCCAGCCTGTAACCCAATCCTGAAAGCCCAGCCTGTAACCAGGATGCCCAGCCTGTAACCAGGATGCCCAGCCTGTAACCCAATCCTGGATGCCCAGCCTGTATTGATTACCCACAATCCTTCAACATTATGGTGAAGCTGTGGAGAGCTGCCTACCTCCAGATCTCCCCTCAGTATTAATTACCCACAATCCTTCAACATGATGGTGAAGCTGAGGAGAGCTGCCTACCTCAGTATTAATTACCCACAATCCTTCAACATGATGGTGAAGCTGAGGAGAGCTGCCTACCTCCAGATCTCCTCAGTATTGATTACCCACAATCCTTCAACATGATGGTGAAGCTGAGGAGAGCTGCCTACCTCAGTATTGATTACCCACAATCCTTCAACATGATGGTGAAGCTGAGGAGAGCTGCCTACCTCAGTATTAATTACCCACAATCCTTCAACATGATGGTGAAGCTGAGGAGAGCTGCCTACCTCCAGATCTCCCCTCAGTATTGATTACCCACAATCCTTCAACATGATGATGAAGCTGTGGAGAGCTGCCTACCTCCAGATCTCGTGTCACCTCCACAGTGTCTGCCTCCACACTGTCATCCTGTTTCCCTCTGGTGAAGCGACAAGACAGAGAGGAGCTGCTGGGCTTGTAGAGGAGAGCAGCACGGACAAACTCGTCCCTCTCTCTCCCTCTCTCCCACTCTGTCATGGTGGGGTCCAAGCTCAACTCCAGGGCATCTGGACAGAGTTGAGGAGACGGTTTAGATGTGAGGATGAAACCATCATGGGAATCTTAGTGGATAATGAACGTTGGGAGAGGAATGTTCCAACAGCAGAACATGGGCTGATTCTTGCAGAACGTCTTAAAGAGGCTCTCAATGTGTCTGTGGTCACCGCGAGAAGTGTTTTTATTGTCTTAATAGACCACGATAACATTACAATACCAGATTGTCATTGTCAAGCCCTTTGGTCTTTGTTAAAATGGCAGCCAAACCAGTTCTCTGTACCTCTGCCTCTGCCTGTTTGAGACGGTCTGTTTTCTAAGAGCCTGTCCATTGCATAGAATAAACGTCCCTTGAATCAGTTTGACCCCATGCAGCCTCCGTACCTCGGTCTCTGCCTGTTTGAGACGGTCTGTTTTCTAAGAGCCTGTCCATTGCATAGAGTAAACGTCCCTTGAATCAGTTTGACCCCATGCAGCCTCCGTACCTCGGTCTCTGCCTGTTTGAGACGGTCTGTTTTCTAAGAGCCTGTCCATTGCATAGAATAAACTTCCCTTGAATCAGTTTGACCCCATGCAGCCTCCGTACCTCGGTCTCCTTGTTTGAGCTGGTCTATGTAGAGGTCGTATCGGGCCTGTTTATGAGGGGTCCTCTCAAAGGGTTTGAAGGTCTGTCCTGTCTGGGCCTGCGCCGTAGGGCCGCTCCACACACTCAGAGCCTCCTGCTGCTGCTGCTCTGCGTGGGGGGCGAACCTGGATGGATTCAACAGAGACTCGGTGATCTGACGTTACCAAGGAGCAGCAGCATATTGTAGATGAGAGCCATGCAAGACGTATCAGTGCATTGTGTTGGTCGTACCTGTGGTATACGGTCTGATATACCACAGCTGACAGCCAATCAGCATTCAGGGCTCAAACCACCCAGTTTATAATACAAGACACTAGACTACAATACAAGACACTGGACTACAACACAAGACACTGGACTACAATACAAGACACTGGACAACAATACAAGACACTGGACAACAATACAAGACACTGGACTACAATACAAGACACTGGACTACAATACAAGACACTGGACAACAATACAAGACACTGGACTACAATACAAGACACTGGACTACAATACAAGACACTGGACTACAACACAAGACACTGGACAACAACACAAGACACTGGACTACAATACAAGACACTGGACAACAATACAAGACACTGGACTACAATACAAGACACTGGACTACAATACAAGACACTGGACTACAACACAAGACACTGGACTACAAGACACTGGACGACAATACAAGACCCTGGACAACAATACAAGACACTGGACTACAATACAAGACACTGGACTACAACACAAGACACTGGACTACAAGACACTGGACGACAATACAAGACACTGGACGACAATACAAGACACTGGACTACAATACAAGACACTGGACGACAATACAAGACACTAGACTACAATACAAGACACTGGACTACAATACAAGACACTGGACTACAACACAAGACACTGGACTACAATACAAGACACTGGACTACAACACAAGACACTGGACTACAACACAAGACACTGGACTACAATACAAGACACTGGACTACAATACAAGACACTACAATACAAGACACTGGACTACAACACAAGACACTAGACTACAAGACACTGGACTACAACACAAGACACTGGACTACAACACAAGACACTGGACTACAATACAAGACACTGGACTACAACACAAGACACTGGACTACAACACAAGACACTGGACTACAACACAAGACACTGAACTACAATACAAGACACTGGACTACAATACAAGACACTGGACTACAACACAAGACACTGGACTACAATACAAGACACTAGACTACAACACAAGACACTGGACTACAACACAAGACACTGGACTACAATACAAGACACTAGACTACAACACAAGACACTGGACTACAACACAAGACACTAGACTACAACACAAGACACTGGACTACAACACAAGACACTGGACTACAACACAAGACACTGGACTACAATACACTGGACTACAAGACACTGGACTACAACACAAGACACTGGACTACAATACACTGGACTACAATACACTGGACTACAATACAAGACACTGGACCACAATACAAGACACTGGACCACAATACAAGACACTGGACTACAACACAAGACACCGGACTACAATACAAGACACCAGACTACAATACAAGACACTAGACTACAACACAAGACACTAGACTACAACACAAGACACTGGACTACAATACAAGACACTGGACTACAACACAAGACACTGGACTACAACACAAGACACTAGACTACAACACAAGACACTGGACTACAATACAAGACACTGGACTACAATACAAGACACTACAATACAAGACACTACAATACAAGACACTGGACTACAATACAAGACACTACAATACAAGACACTGGACTACAATACAAGACACTAGACTTATCCCAGGATGGTTCAGACACGGTCAGACAGACAGATATAGGTGTACCTGCTAGACAGGGCCTTCTACAAGGGCGGAGGCTCTGGCTGCTGCAGACACTGGCTACAACCCCTGCAGCCACAAGACACTGGCTGCTCTGGCCTCCCCAGGGGTAGGCTGTCTGGGGCCTGAGCTGGTGTCTGAGGAGGGCCTCCGTACAACACAAGGCCAGACTACAACACAAGGAGAGTCAAGACACTCTCTGTCCTCAACCTTCAGCAGGTCAAACACAGAGCTGGGGCCTGGAGGGAGGAGGACAGGGGACTGGGGACAAGGAGACAGGGCAGGGAGGAGGACAGGGCAGGGAGGAGGACAGGGCAGGGAGGAGGACAGGGGAGGGACAAGGAGACAGGGCAGGGAGGAGACCGGGCAGGGGGAGACCGGGCAGGGGGGAGACCGGGCAGGGAGACGGGGGCAGGGAGGAGGACAGGGCAGGGACTGGAGGACGGGGCAGGGAGGAGGACACAACACAAGGGCAGGGACTACAACACAAGGAGGACAGGGGGAGGGGACAAGGAGACAGGGCAGGGAGGAGACTACAACCGGGCAGGACTACTACAACACAAGACACTGGGGGCAGGGAGGACAGGGCAGACACTGGAGGAGACGGGGCAGGGAGGAGACGGGCAAGGAGGAGACAAGGCAGGAGGAGACAGGGCAGGGAGGAGACAGGGCAGGGAGGAGACAGGGCAGGGAGGAGACAGGGCAGGGAGGAGACAGGGCAGGGAGACACTGAGACAGGGGACAGGGAGGAGACAGGGCAGGGAGGAGACAGGGCAGGGAGGAGACAGGGCAGGGAGGAAGACAGGGCAGGGATGAAGACAGGGCAGGGAGGAAGACAGGGCAGGGAGGAGACAGGGCAGGGAGGAGACAGGGCAGGGAGGAGACAGGGCAGGGAGGAGACAGGGCAGGGAGGAGACAGGGCAGGGAGGAGACAGGGCAGGGAGGAGACAGGGCAGGGAGGAAGACAGGGCAGGGAGGAAGACAGGGCAGGGATGAAGACAGGGCAGGGAGGAGACACGGGCAGGGGGGAGACCAAGGGCACTGGGGGAACCGGGCAGGGGAGACTGGGGCAGGGAGGAGGACAGGGCAGGACTTATCCCAGGATGGTTCAGACACGGTCAGAGGAGGACGGGGCAGTGGGAGGAGGACAGGGCAGGGAGGAGGACAGGGGAGGGGACAAGGAGACAGGGCAGGAGGGAGGAGACCGGGCAGGGGGAGGCTGGGGCAGGGAGGACAGGGCAGGGAGGAGAGCGGGGCAGGGGGAGGAGACGGGGCAAGGAGGAGACAAGGCAGGGAGGAGACAGGGCAGGAGGAGACAGGGCAGGGAGGAGACAGGGCAGGGAGGAGACAGGGCAGGGAGGAGACAGGGCAGGGAGGAGACAGGGCAGGGAGGAGACAGGGCAGGGAGGAGACAGGGCAGGGGAGGAGACAGGGCAGGGAGGAAGACAGGGCAGGGATGAAGACAGGGCAGGGAGGAAGACAGGGCAGGGAGGAGACAGGGCAGGGGAGGAGACAGGCAGGGAGGAGACAGGGCAGGGAGGAGACAGGGCAGGGAGGAGACAGGGCAGGGAGGAGACAGGGCAGGGAGGAGACAGGGCAGGGAGGAAGACAGGGCAGGGAGGAAGACAGGGCAGGGATGAAGACAGGGCAGGGAGGAAGACAGGGCAGGGAGGAGGACAGGGCAGGGAGGAGGACAGGGCAGGGAGGAGGACAGGGCAGGGAGGAGACAGGGGAGGGAGGAGACAGGGCAGAGAGGAGACAGGGCAGAGAGGAGACAGGGCAGAGAGGAGACACGGCAGAGAGGAGACAGGGCAGAGAGAAGACAGGGCAGAGAGGAGACAGGGCAGAGAGGAGACAGGGCAGAGAGGAGACAGGGCAGAGAGGAGACAGGGCAGGGAGGAGACCGGGCAGGGAGGAGACAGGGCAAGGAGGAGACAAGGCAGGGAGGAGACAGGGCAGGGAGGAGACCGGGGTGAGTAGTCAGGACTATCTATAATAAAAGCAGAACAGAGTGCAGATGGACATAGCACCACAGTTGATAAAGAGGAGACGACCACGAGGATTAAAACATTATTGTTGTGTCTACAGGTTTCAGAAGAATAGAGAGAACAGTCTGCACCTTGCAGTGTAGCCTCCCCCAGCAGCTCCCTCCTCTGGGCAGAGTCCAGCTGGTGACGACCCCCCTTAGAGAGGGCTCTTCCTGGGCCATGTGGCCTCGAGGACGTCTTCAGGGCCTGGGCTACCATGGGGCTGACAGCTGGACAGGTCCACCACTGGACGGAAGTAGTGGACCGGCCTGAAGTCTCTGGGCAGGTTGGGAGGAGGGAAGATCTGAGGAGAGAGGGGTAGAGAGAGAGAGAGAGAGAGAGAGAGAGAGGAGAGAGAGTAGACAGAGAGAGAGAGAGAGAGAGAGAGAGAGAGAGAGAGAGAGAGAGAGGTAGACAGAGAGGAGAGAGAGAGGTAGACAGAGAGAGAGAGAGAGAGAGAGAGAGAGAGAGAGGTGGAGAGAGAGAGAGAGAGAGAGAGAGAGAGAGGTGGAGAGAGAGAGAGAGAGAGAGAGGTGGAGAGAGAGGTGGGAGAGAGAGAGAGGTGGAGAGAGAGAGAGAGAGAGAGAGAGAGAGGTGGAGAGAGAGAGAGAGAGAGAGAGAGAGAGAGAGGAGAGAGAGAGAGAGAGAGAGAGAGAGAGAGAGAGAGAGAGAGAGAGAGAGAGAGAGAGAGAGAGAGAGAGAGAGGAGGTGGAGGGAGGGAGAGAGAGAGAGAGAGAGAGAGAGAGAGAGAGAGAGAGAGAGAGAGAGAGGGGGTGAGAGAGAGGTTGAGAGAGAGGTAGACAGAGAGAGAGAGAGAGGAGAGAAAGAGAGAGAGAAAGAGAGGAGAGAAAGAGGCCAGGGATTCATGGAGGTGATATAATTCGGAGGTAATTGAAGAAAGATTCATTTAGAAACTAGGTTAAGAGAGCACCTACTGTTTTGGTCTCCAGCTTATCGGAGGCCAGGGTGAATCCTTCTAGGATTTTACCCAGATAAGCAGCGTCTTTACTGTGGTCTGAAGACGAAGAGAAGACAGCATTAGAGAACAAAATGATGTGATCCTCATTGATGTGATCTACATGATGTTCATGGACAGGACTATGACACTGAACGAAGAGGCACAGAGAGAGACAGAGAGAGTCCTCACACATAAACACTAAACAAGTGTATGAACCATAACTTTCCATAGTGCAGGACAAACACAACTGGTAGGGCCTGTTCCCCAGGGATTCAGGACAAACACAACTGGTAGGGCCTGTTCCACAGAGATTCAGGACAACTGGTAAGGCCTGTTCCCCAGGGATTCAGGACAACTGGTAGGGGCCTGTTCCCCTGGGATTCAGGACAACTGGTAGGGCCTGTTCCCCTGGGATTCAGGACAAACACAACTGGTAGGGCCTGTTCCCAGGGATTCAGGACAACTGGTAGGGCCTGTTCCCCTGGGATTCAGGACAACTGGTAGGGCCTGTTCCCCTGGGATTCAGGACAAACACAACTGGTAGGCCTGTTCCCCAGGGATTCAGGACAAACACAACTGGTAGGGCCTGTTCCCCAGGGATTCAGGACAAACACAACTGATAGGGCCTGTTCCCCAGAGATTCAGGACAAACACAACTGGTAGGGCCTGTTCCCCAGAGATTCAGGACAAACACAACTGGTAGGGCCTGTTCCCCAGAGATTCAGGACAACTGGTAGGGCCTGTTCCCCAGGGATTCAGGACAACTGGTAGGGCCTGTTCCCCAGGGATTCGGGACAACTGGTAGGGCCTGTTCCCCAGGGATTCAGGACAACTGGTAGGGCCTGTTCCCCAGGGATTCAGGACAACTGGTAGGGCCTGTTCCCCAGAGATTCAGGACAAACACAACTGGTAGGGCCTGTTCCCCAGGGATTCAGGACAACTGGTAGGGCCTGTTCCCCAGAGATTCAGGACAAACACAACTGGTAAGGCCTGTTCCCCTGGGATTCAGGACAACTGGTAGGGCCTGTTCCCAGGATTCAGGACAACTGGTAGGGCCTGTTCCCCAGAGATTCAGGACAACTGGTAGGGCCTGTTCCCCAGGGATTCAGGACAAACACAACTGGTAGGGCCTGTTCCCCAGAGATTCAGGACAAACACAACTGGTAGGGCCTGTTCCCCAGAGATTCAGGACAACTGGTAGGGCCTGTTCCCTGGGATTCAGGACAAACACAACTGGTAGGGCCTGTTCCCCAGAGATTCAGGACAACTGGTAGGGCCTGTTCCCCTGGGATTCAGGACAAACACAACTGGTAGGGCCTGTACCCCAGAGATTCAGGACAACTGGTAGGGCCTGTTCCCCTGGGATTCAGGACAACTGGTAGGGCCTGTTCCCCAGGGATTCAGGACAACTGGTAGGGCCTGTTCCCCTAGGGATTCAGGACAACTGGTAGGGCCTGTTCCCCAGAGATTCAGGACAACTGGTAGGGCCTGTTCCTCAGAGATTTAGGACAAACACAACTGGTAGGGCCTGTTCCCCAGGGATTCAGGACAAACACAACTGGTAGGGCCTGTTCCCCAGGGATTCAGTACAACTGGTAGGGCCTGTTCCCAGGGATTCAGGACAACTGGTAGGGCCTGTTCCCCAGAGATTCAGGGCAACTGGTAGGGCCTGTTCCCCAGAGATTCAGGACAACTAATCAAACTTCCGGGTTGGAGCGAGTGGTCGCATCGGCACTTCGCTCCCGCAGGTAGTATAACTTTTTCATTACATTTCATTACATTTCATTATATTTCATTATAGCACAACGGTTTGATTTGTCTAATCTTAGCAATTTCTTCTCAGCTAGCTACATAGCCGTCTTTGTATCAAAGATAATTGCGTAATTATCGTATTTCGCCGTCCTAACGTAGTCTTCACTAGCCAGCTAGCTAACGTCCACTGATTAGCTGCACTGGAGAAACTATTACACTCAACTGAACGACTTGATTAGTGTAGTGTTAGCTAGCTACATAGCTGTCTTTGCTGTCTTCATATCTTCGTATCCAAGATAATTGTGTAGTTTAGGTTTAGAGTGTGTAGTCTTAGAGTGATTATCTTAATTTACCGAGGTTAGCTAGCCAGCTATTTGTCGTCCTTAACGTAGGAGACTCTGCTAGCTAGCCAACAGCTAGCCAACAGCTAGCCAACGTCTACCGCATTGACTCACAACCCGGTCGCATTCACAGGTAGTATCACATTTTCATTTCATTTCATTACAGTACAACGGTTTGATTTGTTTGATCGTAGCTAGCTACATAGCCGTCTTTGTATCAAAGATAATTGTGTAGTCTAGAGCGATTTTCTAGGTTAGCTAGCCAGCTATTGTCGTTCTTTTAACGCAACGTAACGTAAACAACACTACTAGCTAGCCAGCCAGGCCCAGTCAGCAGCACTGCAGAAACTATTACACTCAGTACGGAGACGACTTTTGATTAGTGTAGTGTCATTAGCAACGCACTGTGTCCATCCCTGTTCTCTCCTCTCTGCACAGACCATACAAACGCTTCACACCGTGGCCGCGGCCACTCCTACCTGGTTCAGCAGTACTGTATCATTTTTAATCATTTTAGTCAATAAGATTCTTAAAGCTAACTCTCTCTCCTCTGTAAGCTGGAACCATCAACTTTCTGAACATTCGCCCACGCTTGGACGTCCTACCTGACAGTCCACTTGTCTCCCTCATTCACCACTGGTGTGTCCCCTCAGGGCTCTCCTTTGCTATACACCAAGTCAGCTCTGTCATAACCTCACATGGCCTCTTCTGTGCAGAGCCTGACCAGGTCAACTATGTGTCTGTTTATCCCTGTTCTCCGCCTCCTGACAACTCTGCACAGACCATACAAACGCTTCAACTAACATCGGCGGTGTCCTGTAGGTTCATGCTCTGGCAACATCCGCCACCCCCTAATCTGGTGGTCCCACTCGCTGTTGGCTGGGCTCCCTGCCTGTGACAGACGCCCAGCTCCGTGGTTCAACCTTCCCAAGTTCTTCACCCCGCTCCGTTCTCTCCACTGGCTTCCCAGCTGGCCGCAGCCAAGACCTGGAACTGCCGATCTGATCAGGTCAACAAGGGCAGAGTTCATCTCAGCCTATGCCTCCCTCCAGTCCCTCGACTTCTTGGCACTGACGGAAACATGGATCACTGTCCCACATGTCATAAGGTGAATGACAACACTGCTCAACAAGGCAGAGTTCCTCAGCCTGCTCAGTCCTCTTCTTGGCACTCCATGGCCCACGTGTTCTCGCACACCCGAGAGCTTCTGGTCAGCGGGGTGGTGGCACCGGGGATCCTCATCTCTCCCAAGTGGTCATTCTCTCTTTCTCCCTTACCCATCTGTCTATCGCCTCCTTTGAATTCCATGCTGTCACAGTTACCAGCCCTTTCAATCTTAACATCCTTATCATTTATCGCCCTCCAGGTTCCTCGGGAGTTCATCAATGAGCTTGATGCCTTGATAAGCTCCTTTCCTGAGGACGGCTCACCTCTCACAGTTCTGGGCGACTTTAACCTCCCCACGTCTACCTTTGACTCATTCCTCTCTGCCTCCTTCTTTCCACTCCTCTCCTCTTTTGACCTCACCCTCTCACCTTCCCCCTACTCACAAGGCAGGCAATACGCTCGACCTCATCTTTACTAGATGCTGTTCTTCCACTAACCTCATTGCAACTCCTCCAAGTCTCCGCCACCACTACCTTGTATCCTTTTTCCTCTCGCTCTCATCCAACACCCCACACTGCCCCTACTGGATGGTATCGCGCCGTCCCAACCTTCGCTTCTCTCTCTCCCCGCTACTCTCTCCCTTCCATCCTATCATCTCTTCCCTCTGCTCAAACCTTTCTCCAACCATCTCCTGGATTCTGCCTCCTCAACCTCCTCTCCTCCCTCTCTGCATCCTTTGACTCTCTATGTCCCCTATCCTCCAGGCCGGCTCGGTCCTCCCCTCCCGCTCCGTGGCTCGATGACTCATTGCGAGCTCACAGAACAGGGCTCCGGGCAGCCGAGCGGAAATGGAGGAAAACTCGCCTCCCTGCGGACCTGGCATCCTTTCACTCCCTCCTCTCTACATTTTCCTCCTCTGTCTCTGCTGCTAAAGCCACTTTCTACCACGCTAAATTCCAAGCATCTGCCTCTAACCCTAGGAAGCTCTTTGCCACCTTCTCCTCCCTCCTGAATCCTCCTCCCCTCCCCCCTCCTCCCTCTCTGCAGATGACTTCGTCAACCATTTTGAAAAGAAGGTCGACGACATCCGATCCTCGTTTGCTAAGTCAAACGACACCGCTGGTTCTGCTCACACTGCCCTACCCTGTGCTCTGACCTCTTTCTCCCTCTCTCTCCAGATGAAATCTCGCGTCTTGTGACGGCCGGCCGCCCAACAACCTGCCCGCTTGACCCTATCCCCTCCTCTCTTCTCCAGACCATTTCCGGAGACCTTCTCCCTTACCTCACCTCGCTCATCAACTCATCCCTGACCGCTGGCTACGTCCCTTCCGTCTTCAAGAGAGCGAGAGTTGCACCCCTTCTGAAAAAACCTACACTCGATCCCTCCGATGTCAACAATTACAGACCAGTATCCCTTCTTTCTTTTCTCTCCAAAACTCTTGAACGTGCCGTCCTTGGCCAGCTCTCCCGCTATCTCTCTCTGAATGACCTTCTTGATCCAAATCAGTCAGGTTTCAAGACTAGTCATTCAACTGAGACTGCTCTCCTCTGTATCACGGAGGCGCTCCGCACTGCTAAAGCTAACTCTCTCTCCTCTGCTCTCATCCTTCTAGATCTATAGGCTGCCTTCGATACTGTGAACCATCAGATCCTCCTCTCCACCCTCTCCGAGTTGGGCATCTCCGGCGCGGCCCACGCTTGGATTGCGTCCTACCTGACAGGTCGCTCCTACCAGGTGGCGTGGCGAGAATCTGTCTCCTCACCACGCGCTCTCACCACTGGTGTCCCCCAGGGCTCTGTTCTAGGCCCTCTCCTATTCTCGCTATACACCAAGTCACTTGGCTCTGTCATTCTATATTTTTAGTTCAGGACTAGGCTTAATCTGTGTCTGGGAAACTGTCCCAGAGTCTTCCATCTCCTGTCATCTCAGTGGACCTCACCTTTCTTCTTCCTGTTGTACTGCTGGGGGGCGGTCCATCCGTACAGTCCGTCGCCAGGCTCCTCCCCTCCCAGCACCGTGTCGTAGTTAGACATGATGTCTCTGTGGTAGATGTCCTCGTCATCGTCCTCCATCGCACCCACACCGAACCCCTGGAGGGGGGTCAAAAGGTCAAGGGTCAAGCAGAGGCTAAGTATCCCAGAGCACCTGACAAGTAACAACCAAACAATACAGAGAGCTGACACAACAGTCAGACAGTGTTTTCTCTACTATTAGAGCTGACACAACAGTCAGACAGTGTTTTCTCTACTATTAGAGCTGACACAACAGTCAGACAGTGTTTTCTCTACTATTAGAGCTGACACAACAGTCAGACAGTGTTTTCTCTACTATTAGAGCTGACACAACAGTCAGACAGTGTTTTCCCTACTATTAGAGCTGACACAACAGTCAGACAGTGTTTTCCCTACTATAACACACAGGGTACAACAGTCAGACAGTGTTTTCCCTACTATAACACACAGGGTACACGCCACGGACCTGACCAACTGAACAAAACAACGAGAGACACACGTATCCATACAAACCTGTCCCGCCACTCCTCCTCTGCGTCTTCGTCCCTTCCTGTCCTCTCCAAACAGGCTGTTGGTCCTGTCTGAGTCCATAGTGAACAGGTTGATGTGTCCCGCGCCCGGACCCCCCCTCAGGGCCGCCAGGGGTTCAGACCCCGGTAGCCCAGGCCGTGGAGGTCCACTTTAGGGGTGAAGTCTATAGGAGTCACGTCTTTAGGAGCGAAGGTCACGTTCTCAGGGACGAACTCTCCGTCCTCCTCATCCTGTGGTTTACCAGTAGGGGATGAATCACATTGTCTTTGCAGTGGTGGGAGGGGTAAACGTCAAGTCGCCTATTTTAGGGGACTTTTGTTATAGTTTAAATGGTTTTATCAAGGTAATTAGTTTCGTGATTGTTGACAGCGCCACCGTCAGCGTCTGACAGCGCCACCTCCTGCCTCGGGTGACTATGGGGTATCGGGTTACATATCCACAGCCATTGGAGGCTCGGGAGTCCCACCTTAACACTCCTTCGCTGATTGGACTGTCCATCGGGTGACTATGGGGTATCGGGTTACATATCCACAGCCATTGGAGGCTCGGGAGTCCCGCCTTAACACTCCATCGCTGCTAAGCTGAGAGTCTACTTCAGCAACAGGAAGTAGTTCCACTGTTCTACAACAAACTGCATATCGCTGCTAAGCTGAGAGTCTACTGCAGTGACAGGAAGTAGTTCCACTGTTCTACAACAAACTGCATATCGCTGCTAAGCTGAGAGTCTACTGCAGTGACAGGAAGTAGTTCTACAACAAACTACATATCGCTGCTAAGCTGAGAGTCTACTGCAGCGACAGGAAGTAGTTCCACTGTTCTACAACAAACTACATATCGCTGCTAAGCTGAGAGTCTACTGCAGTGACAGGAAGTAGTTCCACTGTTCTACAACAAACTGCATATCGCTGCTAAGCTGAGAGTCTACTGCAGTGACAGGAAGTAGTTCTACAACAAACTACATATCGCTGCTAAGCTGAGAGTCTACTGCAGCGACAGGAAGTAGTTCCACTGTTCTACAACAAACTACATATCGCTGCTAAGCTGAGAGTCTACTGCAGGGACAGGAAGTAGTTCCACTGTTCTACAACAAACTACATATCGCTGCTAAGCTGAGAGTCTACTGCAGTGACAGGAAGTAGTTCTGCACAACAAGCACATATCGCTCTGCTAAGCTTAGAGGTCTACTGCAGGGACAGGAAGTAGTTCCACTGTTCTACAACAAACTGCATATCGCTGCTAAGCTGAGAGTCTACTGCAGCGACAGGAAATAGTTCCACTGTTCTACAACAAACTACAACAAACACAATTTGAAAACAAAACCACTGTGTTACCTGTGATCCCGATGAACCGTTGGGAGGCGAGGCCGAGCCGAACGCCCTTGTTGCAGAATCTGTAAAAGAGAAATAACCATTTTTAGAATGATTTAAATTCGCAAGCTAAAAGGGGTAAACAGTACTTTGTTGAGAGTAGAGTCCCATCAGTCTATACAAAATATTCAGGCTCCAACGTTGCTACTTCGACAGTCAGAGGCTGAGTAACCCACCTGCTCTCTGCTTACACAGCCTCCTCTTCACCCTGGGCCCAACCCCCTGGCCGTCCTTCCAGCCCATCTTCCTCAGTAACTCCACCCCCATGGAGGACCTGCCAGGAGTCAACAAGGACCGCAGAGTAGAAATATACGAGTGGTTCATTTAGCTCACTGAGTACCAGGCACTGTGTCAAGAGGAGTAGTTTTGCTGATCTGGAATCAGTTATACCATTTAGCTCACTGAGTACCAGGCGCTGTGCCAAGAGGAGTAGTTCTGCTGATCTGGAATCAGTTATACCATTTAGCTCACAATGAATTACTGCATGGCCAGAGAGGTCCTGATTGCAGAAAAGCCCTTGAGACATACAGGCCCAGAGTGACCACATCTGTTCAGCCTGTTGGATAGTTACCTAGCTGGAGCCACCAAGTCTTCCAGGACAGTGTCCCCTGGGATAGGGGCTGAAAGAGAGGTGATGGCTCTGGCCTTGTCCCTGATCACATCCTTCCTGCCGGAGGCGAAGTCAGCTGTAGTGGTGATTTGTCTGGGGGCGATGCCGTGGTCCCCCAGATCCTGAGGAGACGGAACACATTCACATCCCATGTTGTCATGTTGGTCCACAAAGGGAAACGGTTGTGGTGCTGACAAAGTTCTAATTTAGTCCGTGATGTGTTCTCTCGAATGTGTAATGTGTTCTCTAGAATGTATAATGTGGTCTCTAGAATGTATAATGTGTTCTCTAGAATGTATAATGTGTTCTCTAGAATGTATAATGTGTTCTCTAGAATGTATAATGTGTTCTCTAGAATGTATAATGTGTTCTCTAGAATGT
>NW_025749210.1:0-26622 GCF_021184085.1 Oncorhynchus gorbuscha
CACCTTCACAATAAATCCATGTAATATAGTCTACCTACACCTTCACAATAAATCCATGTAATATAGTCTACCTACACCTTCACAATAAATCCATGTGAATATAGTCTACCTACACCTTCACAATAAATCCATGTAATATAGTCTACCTACACCTTCACAATAAATCCATGTAATATAGTCTACCTACACCTTCACAATAAATCCATGTAATATAGTCTACCTACACCTTCACAATAAATCCATGTAATATAGCCTACACCTTCACAATAAATCCATGTAATATAGTCTACACCTTCACAATAAATCCATGTAATATAGTCTACCTACACCTTCACAATAAATCCATGTAATATAGCCTACACCTTCACAATAAATCCATGTAATATAGTCTACCTACACCTTCACAATAAATCCATGTAATATAGTCTACCTCACATCCATGTAATATAGTCTACCTACACCATCACAATAAATCCATGTAATATAGTCTACCTACACCTTCACAATAAATCCATGTAATATAGTCTACCTACACCATCACAATAAATCCATGTAATATAGTCTACCTACACCATCACAATAAATCCATGTAATATAGCCTCCACCATCACAATAAATCATGTAATATAGTCTCTACACCATCACAATAAATCCATGTAATATAGTCTACCTACACCATCACAATAAATCCATGTAATATAGTCTACACCTTCACAATAAATCCATGTAATATAGCCTACACCTTCACAATAAATCCATGTAATATAGTCTACCTACACCTTCACAATAAATCCATGTAATATAGTCTACCTACACCATCACAATAAATCCATGTAATATAGTCTACCTACACCTTCACAATAAATCCATGTAATATAGTCTACCACCATCACAATAAATCCATGTAATATAGTCTACACCATCACAATAAATCCATGTAATATAGTCTACCTACACCATCACAATAAATCCATGTAATATAGTACCTACACCTTCACAATAAATCCATGTAATATAGTCTACACCTTCACAATAAATCCCTTCACAATAAATCCATGTAATATAGTCTACATGTAATATAGTCTACACCATCACAATAAATCCATGTAATATAGTCTACCTACACCTTCACAATAAATCCATGTAATATAGTCTACCCACCTTCACAATAAATCCATGTAATATAGCCTACACCTTCACAAAATAAATCCATAATATAGTCTACCTACACCATCACAATAAATCCATGTAATATAGTCTACCTACACCTTCACAATAAATCCATGTAATATAGTCTACACCTTCACAATAAATCCATGTAATATAGTCTACACCTTCACAATAAATCCATGTAATATAGTCTACCTACACCTTCACAATAAATCCATGTAATATAGTCTACACCATCACAATAAATCCATGTAATATAGCCTACACCTTCACAATAAATCCATGTAATATAGTCTACACCTTCACAATAAATCCATGTAATATAGCCTACACCTTCACAGTAAATCCATGTAATATAGTCTACCTACACCTTCACAATAAATCCATGTAATATAGCCTACACCTTCACAATAAATCCATGTAATATAGTCTACCTACACCTTCACAATAAATCCATGTAATATAGTCTACCTACACCATCACAATAAATCCATGTAATATAGTCTACCTACACCATCACAATAAATCCATGTAATATAGTCTACCTACACCTTCACAATAAATCCATGTAATATAGTCTACCTACACCTTCACAATAAATCCATGTAATATAGTCTACCTACACCTTCACAATAAATCCATGTAATATAGTATACACCTTCACAATAAATCCATGTAATATAGTCTACCTACACCATCACAATAAATCCATTACATTTACATTTAAGTCATTTAAGACGCTCTTATCCAGAGCGACTTACAAATTGGTGCATTCACCTTATGACATCCAGTGGAACAGTCACACAATAGTGCATCTAAAACTTAAGGGGGGGTGAGAGGGATTACTTATCCTATCCTACGTATTCCCAAAGAGGTGGGGTTTCAGTTGTCTCCCGGAAGGTGGTGATTGACTCCGCTGTCCTGGCGTCGTGAGGGAGTTTGTTCCACCATTGGGGGCCAGGGCAGCGAACAGTTTTGACTGGGCTGAGCGGAGCTGTACTTCCTCAGTGGTAGGGAGGCGAGCAGGCCAGAGGTGGATGAACGCAGTGCCCTTGTTTGGGTGTAGGGCCTGATCAGACCCTGGAGGTACTGAGGTGCCGTTCCCCTCACAGCTCCATTAGGCAAGCACCATCAGTCTTATGGCGGATCACGACTTCAACTGGAAGCCAGAGTGGAGAGAACGGAGGAGCCGGAGGTGACGTGAGAGAACTTGGGAAGGTTGAACACCAGACGGGCTGCGGCGTTCTGGATGAGTTGAAGGGGTTTAATGGCACAGGCAGGGAGCCCAGCCAACAGCGAGTTGCAGTAATCCAGACGGGAGATGACAAGTGCCTGGATTAGGACCTGCGCCGCTTCCTGTGTGAGGCAGGGTCGTACTCTGCGGATGTTGTAGAGCATGAACCTACAGGAACGGGCCACCGCCTTGATGTTAGTTGATAACGACAGGGTGTTGTCCAGGATCACGCCAAGGTTCTTAGCGCTCTGGGAGGAGGACACAATGGAGTTGTCAACCGTGATGGCGAGATCATGGAACGGGCAGTCCTTCCCCGGGAGGAAGAGCAGCTCCGTCTGTCCCACCTCCCCACCCTCACTCTCGTACTCTCCGTCTGTCCCACTCCCTCACCATCCCACTCTCCGTCTGTCCCTCTCCCCCACTCTCCATCTGTCCCACTCCCTCACCGTCCCTCTCCCCCACTCTCCGTCTGTCCCACTCCCCCACTCTCCGTCTGTCCCACTCCCCCACTGTCCCTCTCCCCCACTCTCCGTCTGTCCCACTCCCCCACTCTCCGTCTGTCCCACTCCCCCACTCTCAGTCTGTCCCACTCCCCCACTCTCAGTCTGTCCCACTCCCCCATGTAATATAGTCTACACCATCACAATAAATCAATGTAATATAGTCTACACCATCACAATAAATCCAGGTAATATAGTCTACACCATCACAATAAATCCATGTAATATAGTCGACACCATCACAATAAATCCATGTAATATAGTCTACACCATCACAATAAATCCATGTAATATAGTCTACACCATCACAATAAATCCATGTAATATAGTCTACCTACACCATCACAATAAATCCATGTAACATAGTCTACCTACACCATCACAATAAATCCATGTAATATAGTCTACCTACACCATCACAATAAATCCATGTAACATAGTCTACCTACACCATCACAATAAATCCATGTAATATAGTCTACCTACACCATCTGAGAAATGAAATCCATTACACATTTACATTTAAGTCATTTAGGGGCTCTTATCCCAGGCGACTTACAAATTTGGTGCATTCACCTTATGACATCCAATGGAACAGTCACTTTACAATGGTGCATCTAAAACTTAAGGGGGGTGAGAGGACACATCCTATCCTAGGTATTCCAGCAAAGAGGTGGGGTTTCAGGTGTCTCCGGAAGGTGGTGATTGACTCCGCTGTCCTGGCGTCGTGAGGGAGTTTGTTTTCCACCATTGGGGGCCAGGGCAGCGAACAGTTTTGACTGGGCTGAGCGGGAGCTGTACTTCCTCAGTGGTAGGGAGGCGAGCAGGCCAGGAGGTGGATGAACGCAGTGCCCTTGTTTGGGTGTAGGGCCTGATCAGAGCCTGAGGTACTGAGGGTGCCGTTCCCCTCACAGCTCCGTAGGCAAGCACCATGGTCTTGTAGCGGATGCGAGCTTCAACTGGAAGCCAGTGGAGAGAACGGAGGAGCGGGGTGACGGTGAGAGAACTGGGAAGGTTGAACGCAGACAGGCTGCGGCGTTCTGGATGAGTTGAAGGGGTTTAATGGCACAGGCAGGGAGCCCAGCCAACAGCGAGTTGCAGTAATCCAAGGCTGGAGATGACAAGTGCCTGGTTAGGGACCTCGCTTACGCTTTCGCCTGTGACAGAATTCGTACTCTGCGGATGTTGTAGAGCATGGACCTTCTACAGGAGCGGGCCACACAGCCTTGATGTTAGTTGTGCACTTTGACAGGGTGTTGTCAGGATCACGCCAAGGTTCTTAGCGCTCTGGGAGAGGACACAAATGGAGTTATCCCAACGTGATGCGAATCATGGAACGGGCAGTCCTTCCCCGGGAGGAAGAGCAGCTCCGTCTGTCCCACCTCCCCACCCTCACTCTCGTACTCTCCGCCTGTCCCACCTCCTCACCATCCCACCTCTCAGTCTGTCCCTCTCCCCCACTCCATCCATCTGTCCCCTCCCTCACACGTCCCTCTCCCCCACTCTCCGTCTGTCCCACTCCCCACTCTCCGTCTGTCCCACCTCCCCACTCTCCGTCTGTCCCACTCCCCACTTCTCAGTCTGTCCCACTCCCCACTTCCTCAGTCTGTCCCACTCCCCCACTCTCAGTCTGTCCCACTCCCCCACACTCAGTCTGTCCCACTCCCCCACTCTCCGTCTGTCCCACTCCCCCCAGTGTCCCTCTCCCCCACTCTCCGTCTGTCCCACTCCCCCACTCTCCGTCTGTCCCCTCCCCCACTGTCCTCTCCCCCACTCTCCCGTCTGTCCCACTCCCCCACTCTCCGTCTGTCCCACTCCCCCACCTCCGCTTCCGTCCCACTCCCCCACTTCTCCGTCTGTCCCACTCCCCCACTCTCAGTCTGTCCCACTCCCCCACTCAGTCTGTCCCACTCCCCCACTCTCCGTCTCCGTCCCACTCCCCCACTGTCCCTCTCCCCCACTCTCTCCGTCTGTCCCCTCCCCCACTCTCCGTCTCTGTCCCACTCCCCCACTCTCCGTCTGTCCCACTCCCCCCCACTCTCCAGTCTGTCCCACTCCCCCACTCTCAGTCTGTCCCACTCCCCACTCTCCGTCTGTCCCACTCCCCCACTCTCCGTCTGTCCCCACTCCCCACTCTCCGTCTGTCCCACCCCCCACTGTCCCCTCTCCCCACTCTCCGTCTGTCCCACTCCCCACTCTCTCGTCTGTCCCACTCCCCCACTCTCCGTCTGTCCCGCTCCCCCCACAATCCCCTCTTTACCATCTCCGTCCTGTCCCACTCCCCTTATCCCTCTCCCCCACTCTCCGTCTGTCCCACTCCACACACTCTCCGTCTGTCCCACTCCCCACTCTCAGTCTGTCCCACTCCCCACTCTCTCAGTCTGTCCCACTCCCCCACTCTCCAGTCTATCCCACTCCCCCACTGTCCCTCTCACACTCTAGTCTGTCCTCCCCACTCTCAGTCTGTCCCACTCCCCCACTGCCATATGTCCTCTCCCACTCTCCGTCTGTCCCACTCCCCCACTGTCCCTCTCCCCCACTCTCCGTCTGTCCCACTCCCCCACTCTCCGTCTGTCCCACTCCCCCACTCTCCGTCTGTCCCACTCCCCCACTCTCCGTCTGTCCCACTCCCCCACTCTCCGTCTGTCCCACTCCCCCACTCTCCGTCTGTCCCACTCCCCCACTCTCCGTCTGTCCCACTCCCCCACTCTCCGTCTGTCCCACTCCCCCACTCTCAGTCTGTCCCACTCCCCCACTCTCAGTCTGTCCCACTCCCCCACTCTCAGTCTGTCCCACTCCCCCATGTAATATAGTCTACACCATCACAATAAATCCATGTAATATAGTCTACACCATCACAATAAATCCAGGTAATATAGTCTACACCATCACAATAAATCCATGTAATATAGTCGACACCATCACAATAAATCCATGTAATATAGTCTACACCATCACAATAAATCCATGTAATATAGTCTACACCATCACAATAAATCCATGTAATATAGTCTACCTACACCATCACAATAAATCCATGTAATATAGTCTACCTACACCTTCACAATAAATCCATGTAATATAGTCTACCTACACCTTCACAATAAATCCATGTAATATAGTCTACCTACACCATCACAATAAATCCATGTAATATAGTCTACATCTTCACAATAAATCCATTATTTATTTTAGACAGGTCTAAACAAACAAGATATGAAGAAAATGTAGTTTATTTCAGAAGAACAGACTCTGAGTTGTCCTTGTGTTAGGTCCTGATCCGGCTGTGTTCATTTAACAGACAAGATTTGATTCCATGGCATTATTTTATATTATTTTATAGTATGAGGAATACAATTGAACAAAGATGAATAAAATAGACAGGATATTTTCTCCAAAAGATTTGAGGGCTATTCACATGCAGCTATTCTGTGTTGAGCGATTAACAAGCAGGTACTCTTATATGCTTCATGTAGAGTTACAAACCTTGGGCTCTATGTTTTGGTTTTGATATGTTTTGAATATCAAATCAATGCATGAAAACAACACGTGACAAGCATTTCACCTCACAGTGACTTACTGACAAGCCCTTAACCCACAATGCATTTCACCTCACAGTGACTTACTTACAAGCCCTTAACCCAGAATGCATTTCACCTCACAGTGACTTACTTTAGTTTATAACCCCACAATGCATTTCACCTCACGGTGACTTGCTTACAAGCCCTTAACCCACAATGCATTTCACCTCACAGTGACTACTTAAGCCCTTCTTAACCCACAATGCATTTCACCTCACAGTGACTTACTTACAAGCCCTTAACCACCATTGCATTTCACCTCACGGTGACTTACTTACAAGCCCTTAACCCACAATGCATTTCACCTCCACAGTGACTTACTTACAAGCCCTTAACCCACAATGCATTTCACCTCACAGTGACTTACTTACAAGCCCTTATACCCACAATGCATTTCCCTCACACATAGTGACTTACTTACAAGCTCTTAACCCACAATGCATTTCACCTCACAGTGACTTACTTACAAGCCCTAACCCACAATGCATTTCACCTCACAGTGACTTACTTTAAGCCCGCCAACCCACAATGCATTTTTCACCTCCCAGACTTACCTTAAAGCCTTAACCACAATGCATTTCACCTCACAGTGACTTACTTACAAGCCCTTAACCCACAATGCATTTCACCTCACAGTGACTTACTTACAAGCCCCTTAACCCACAATGCATTTCACTCACAGTGACTTTAGGCCTTAACCCACAATGCATTTCACCTCACAGTGACTTATTTACAAGCTCTTAACCCACAATGCATTTCACCTCACAGTGACTTACTTACAAGCCCTTAACCCACAATGCATTTCACCTCACAGTGACTTACTTACAAGCTCTTAACCCACAATGCATTTCACCTCACAGTGACTTACTTACAAGCCCTTAACCCATAATGCATTTCACCTCACAGTGACTTACTTTACAAGCCCTTAACCCACAATGCATTTCACCTCACAGTGACTTACTTACAAGCCCTTAACCCACAATGCATTTCACCTCACAGTGACTTACTTACAAGCCCTTAACCCACAATGCATTTCACCTCACAGTGACTTACTTACAAGCCCTTAACCCACAATGCATTTCACCTCACAGTGACTTACTTAACCACAAGCATTTCACCTCCTTAACCCACAATGCATTTCACCTCACCTTACTTGACAAGCCCTTAACCCACAATGCATTTCACCTCACAGTGACTTACCCACCCAAACCCTTTAACCCACAATGCATTTCACCTCACAGTGACTTACTTACAAGCCCTTAACCCACAATGCATTTCACCCCTCACAGTGACTTACTTTGACCCTTAACCCTACAATGCATTTCACCTCACAGTGACTTACTTACAAGCCCTTAACCACAATGCATTTCACCTCACATTGACTACTGCCCTTAACCCTAATGCATTTCACCTCACGGTGACTTGCCCAAGCCCTTAACCCACAATGCATTTCACCTCACAGTGACTTACTTACAAGCCCTTAACCCACAATGCATTTCACCTCACAGTGACTTACTTACAAGCCCTTAACCCACAATGCATTTCACCTCACAGTGACTTACTTACAACCCTTAACAATGCATTTCACCTCACAGTGACTTACTGACAAGCAGTGACCTTAACCCACAATGCATTTCACCTCACAGTGACTTACTGACAAGCCCTTAACCCACAATGCATTTCACCTCACAGTGACTTACTGACAAGCCCTTAACCCACAATGCATTTCACCTCACAGTGACTTACTTACAAGCCCTTAACCCACAATGCATTTCACCTCACAGTGACTTACTTACAAGCTCTTAACCCACAATGCATTTCACCTCACAGTGACTTACTTACAAGCCCTTAACCCACAATGCATTTCACCTCACAGTGACTTTTACAAGCCCTTAACCCACAATGCATTTCACCTCACAGTGACTTACTTACAAGCCCTTAACCCACAATGCATTTCACCTCACAGTGACTTACTTACAAGCCCTTAACCCACAATGCATTTCACCTCACAGTGACTTACTTACAAGCCCTTAACCCACAATGCATTTCACCTCACAGTGACTTACTTACAAGCCCCTTAATTAACCCACAATGCATTTCACCTCACAGTGACTTACTGACAAGCCCTTAACCCGCAATGCATTTCACCTCACAGTGACTTACTGACAAGCCCTTAACCCACAATGCATTTCACCACAGTGACTTACTGACAAGCCCTTAACCCACAATGCATTTCACCTCACAGTGACTTACTGACAAGCCCTTAACCCACAATGCATTTCATCACAGTGACTTTCTGACAACCCCTTAACCCACAATGCATTTCACCTCACAGTGACTTTCTGACAAGCCCTTAACCCACAATGCATTTCACCTCACAGTGACTTACTGACAAGCCCTTAACCCGCAATGCATTTTCACCTCACAGTGACTTACTGACAAGCCCATAACCCACAATGCATTTCACCTCACAGTGACTTACTGACAAGCCCTTAACCCACAATGCATTTCAAAGAAATAAAGGTAATACAATATTTACTAAAGTAATCAAATCTAATCAATCAAATCAATATATACAGGGGGTACCGGTACAGAGTCAATGTGGAGGCTATATACAGGGTATTACGGTACAGAGTCAATGTGGAGGCTATATACAGGGTGTTACGGTACAGAGTCAATGTGGAGGCTATATACAGGAGGTACCGGTACAGAGTCAATGTGGAGGCTATATACAGGGGGTACCGGTACAGGGTCAATGTGGAGGCTATATACAGGGGGTACCGGTACAGAGTCAATGTGGAGGCTATATACAGGGTATTACGGTACAGAGTCAATGTGGAGGCTATATACAGGGTATTAAGGTACAGAGTCAATGTGGAGGCTATATACAGGGTATTACGGTACAGAGTCAATGTGGAGGCTATATACAGGGTGTTACGGTACAGAGTCAATGTGGAGGCTATATACAGGGGGTACCAGTACAGAGTCAATGTGGAGTGTCACGATTCCGACCGAGGGTGTTTCCCCTTCCTGGGCGGGTGGCGCTCGGCGGTCGTCATCACCGGCCTATTAGCTGCCACTGATTGTTTTTCCTCCCCCTCCTTGTATGTTTAGTGGTAGCACCTGTTTATGTTTAATTAGTTTGTCTTTATTAGACAGCTGGCCCGCCTGGTTGTTGTGCGGGATTATTTTATTGTAAACCTTCGGCTCTGTTGTAGAGGTACGTGCTTAGTCGTGATTTTTTCTATTTGTACTTTTTCCCCTGTGTTTGGGAACGTTACTTTTGTGTGCACCCTGTGGTGCGTTTGGTGCTAGTAAAGACACACAGCATTGAACTCTGTCTCCTGCATTTGACTCACACCCACGACACCGGAGCATTACAGAATCCCGCACCTATCAGATTGATGGAGTCAGCAGGAGCAGCAGCCAACCCTCTCCCATCGATGGAGAACGGGTTCTCCACCACCACCGTCCTCCATCGGATCGGATCCGCGATGAATCAGGTGATAGAGAGAATGGAAAGATGGGAGAGGAGTGGTCTCCTCTCTCCACCTTCGGCACCCACGGTTCCGGACTCCCCATCTCCCGACTCCAGCACCCTCTGTCTGACGCTACCGAGGGCTTATGATGGAGCGGCGGCGGGTTGCCAGGGGTTTCTGCTTCAGCTGGAGCTATACCTGGCCACCATCAGACCCACTCCCTCAGGAGCAGAGAGGGTGAGTGTCCTCATCTCCTGCCTCACGGGTCGTGCTCTGGAGTGGGCGAATGCAGTCTGGAATGGCCCAGACTCAGCGCGGGAGCACTACACAGAGTTTTCCTGCCGCTTCCGTGCCGTGTTTGATCACCCTCTAGACGGCCGAGCGGTGGGAGAAACGACTATTTCATCTCAGGCAGGAGAAGAGGAGCGCCCAGGATTACGCGGGAGTTCCGGACCTTGGCAGCCGGATCTGGGTGGAACGACAGGGCCCTTATGGACCACTACAAGTGTAGTTTCCGAGAGGACGTCCGCGGGAGTTAGCGTGTCGGGACACCACTCTGTCACTGGATCAGCTGATCGACATGTCCATTCGACTGGATAATCTGCTGGCTGCCCGCGGGTGTTCAGTGAGGTTCTGTGCGTTCCACCACCCAGCCCCTCCGCTCCCATTCCCATGGAGTTGGGAGGGGCTACGCCCGAGGGTACCGGAGGAGGTGGCCTTCCCTGCACCAACTGTGGTCGGAGAGGGCACACGTCTGATCGGTGCTGGGGGGTCCGTCTGGGAGTAGAGATGGCAGGCGGAACGCTTCTCGGTCACCCCAGGTGAGTCAGCATCAAACTCACCCAGAACCCCTTGTTGGCCATATGTTTGTCTTAATCTCTTTCCTTCACTTTTTTCCCTCTTCCCAGCATAGGGCGCTAGTCGATTCAGGTGCAGCTGGGAACTTTATGGATCGCGGACTCGCCCTTAGGTTAGGGGTTCCGCTGGTGCCGATAGATTCTCCTTTCGCCGTGCACTCCCTAGATAGCCGGCCATTAGGGTCAGGGATGATCAGGAGACCACAGTCCCACTGGACATGGTGACGCAGGGGAAGTCATAGGGAGCGTATCAGTTTTTTATTATTGATTCGCCTGCGTTTCCAGTGGTGCTGGGGACTCCCTGGTTGGCACGGCACAATCCTAAAATTTCATGGAGATGAGGGGGTTCTCCAGGGGTGGTCAGAGGAGTGTTCTGGAAGGTGTTTGGGAGTTTCCATCGGTGCCACGTCGGTGGAGAGTCCAGACCAGGGTTCCACGGTGTGCATTCCCCCGAGTATGCCGATTTGGCAATCGCTTTCAGTAAGTGAAAGCGACTAAATTACCACCTTATCGGCCGGAAGGGATTGTACGATAGATCTCCAGGTAGACGCTGCGCTTCCCAAGAGTCACGTGTACCCGCTGTCCCAGGAGGAAACGTTGGCAATGGAGACATATGTCGCGGAGTCGCTGGGACAGGGGTACATTCGGCCCTCCATTTCACCCGTCTCCTCGAGTTTCTTTTTTGTGAGGAAAAAGGAGGGAGGTTTGCGTCCGTGTATCGATTATAGAGGTCTAAACGCTATCACAGTGGGGTATAGTTACCCTCTACCTCTCATCGCTACGGTGGTGGAATCGTTCCACGGAGCGCAGTTCTTCACAAAACTGGACCTCAGGAGCGCGTATAGTCTGGTGCGTATTCGGAAGGGAGACGAGTGGAAAACCGCATTTAGTACTACATCCGGCCACTATGAGTACCTCGTCATGCCGTATGGGTTAAAGAATGCTCCAGCCGTTTTCCAATCCTTTGTAGACGAGATTCTCAGGGACCTGTGCGGGCAGGGAGTGGTTGTTTATATCGATGACATTCTGATCTACTCGGCCACTCACACCGCGCATGTGTCGCTGGTGCGCAAAGTGCTTGGTAGACTGCTGGAGCATGACCTATACGTCAAGGCTGAGAAATGCGTGTTCTCTAAACGAGCCGTCTCTTTTCTGGGATATCGCATTTCCACCTCGGGGGTGGTGATGGAGGGGACCGCATTAGGGCCGTGCGTAATTGGCCGACTCCAACCACGGTAAAGGAGGTGCAGCGGTTTTTGGGTTTTGCCAACTACTACAGGAGGTTTATCCGGGGTTTTGGCCAGGTAGCGGCTCCCATTACCTCACTGCTGAAGGGGGCCCGTGCGGTTGCAGTGGTCAGCAGAGGCGGACAGAGCATTCAACAGGTTGAAGGCGCTGTTCACTGATGCGCCCGTGTTGGCGCATCCGGACCCCTCTAGCATTCATATTGGAGGTGGACGCGTCCGAGGCTGGGGTGGGTGCCGTGCTATCACAGCGCTCGGGTACGCCACCAAAACTCCGCCCTGCGCTTTCTTCTCAAGGAAGCTCAGCCCAGCGGAGCATAACTATGATGTGGGGACCGGGAGTTGCTAGCGGTGGTTAGAGCTCTGAAGGTGTGGAGACACTGGCTTGAGGGGGCTAAGCACCCTTTTCTCATCTGGACCGACCACCAGAATCTGGAGTATATTCGGGCAGCTAGGAGACTTAACCCACGTCAGGCAAGGTGGGCCATGTTCTTCACCCGGTTCCGGTTGACTTTGTCTTATAGACCGGGCTCCCAGAACGTGAAGGCAGACGCACTGTCCCGCCTTTATTACACCAAGGAGGGGTCCACCGAACCTACTCCCATCCTTCCCGCCTCTAAGCTGGTAGCCCCAGTGGTATGGGAGGTGGACTCGGACATCGAGCGGGCGTTACGGGCTGAACCCGCGCCTCCTCAGTGTCCAGCGGGCGAAGGTACGTGCCGCTTGGTGTTCGGGACAAACTGATTCGGTGGGCTCACGTCCTACCCTCCTCGGGTCACCCTGGGGTGACGAGGACAGTGGGAGCCTTCAGGGGAGGTATTGGTGGCCTACGTTGGTTAAGGACGTTAAGGGTTATGTCTCCTCTTGCTCAGTGTGCGCTCAGAGTAAGGCTCTAGGCACCTTCCTAGAGGAAGCTACAACCCCTCCCCGTTCCACAGCGGCCATGGTCACATCTGTCCATAGATTTCCTGACCGATCTCCCGCCGTCTCAGGGAACACCGCGGTTCTAGTGATTGTGGATCGGTTTTTCTAAGTCCTGCCGTCTCCTCCGTTGCCCGGTATCCCTACAGCCCTGCAGACTGCGGACGCATTATTTACCCATGTCTTTCGGCACTACGGGGTGCCGGAGGACATCGCTTTCTGATCGGGGCCCCCAATTCACGTCTCGGTATGGAGAGCGTTCATGGAACGCTGGGGGTCTCTGTCAGCCTGACCTCCAGTTATCACCCCGAGAGTAATGGGCAGGTGGGAGAGATTGAACCAGGAGGTGGGTAGGTTTCTGCGGTCGTATTGCCAGGATCGGCCAGGGGAGTGGGCACGATACATTCCCTGGGCTGAAATGGCTCAGAACTCACTACGCCACTCCTCTACTAACGTGTCCCCTTTTCAGTGTGTGTTGGGGTACCAGCCGGTCCTGGCACCATGGCATCAGAGCCAGACCGAGGAGGCTCCTGCGGTGGAGGAATGGGTACAGCGCTCCAAGGAGACCTGGAGGGCCGTCAGGAATCTCTACGACAAGCGAGTGGACGGCAGAAGAGGAGTGCTGACCGCCACCGCAGTGAGGCCCGTGTTTGTACCGGGGGACAGGGTCTGGCTCTCGACCCGAAACCTACCTCTCCGCTTGCCCTGCCGGAAGCTGGGTCCGCAGTGTGTAGGGCCCTTTAAAGTCCTGAGGAGAATAAACGAGGTGTGTTATCGATTACAACTCCTTCCTATTATCGTATTAACCCCTCGTTTCATGTGTCTCTCCTCAGGCCGGTGGTAGCTGGTCCCCTGCAGGACAGTGAGGTACCGGAGGTCCCTCCCCCCTCTGGACATCGAGGGGACCCGGCGTACACGATCCGGGCCATTCTGGACTCAAGACGCCGGGTGAGGGGCCTGCAATACCTCGTGGACTTGAGGGGTACGGTCCGGAGGAGAGGTGCTGGGTACCGGTGGGGACATCTTGGATCCATCCATGTTGAGGGATTTCCATCGCTCCATCCGGATCGCCCTGCACCTCGTCCTCCGGGCGACCTCGAGGCCGGTGTCGCGCTGCGGGAGCCGCGCATCAGAGGGGGGTACTGTCACGAGTCCGACCAAGGGTGGTTCCCCTTCCCGGGCGGGTGGCGCTCGGCGGTCGTCATCACCGGCCTATTAGCTGCCACTGATTGTTTTTCCTCCCCTCCTTGTATGTTTAGTGGTAGCACCTGTTTATGTTTAATTAGTTTGTCTTTATTAGACAGCCGGCCCGCCTGGTTGTTGTGCGGGATTATTTTATTGTAAACCTTCGGCTCTGTTGTAGAGGTACGTGCTTAGTCGTGATTTTTTTCTATTTGTACTTTTTCCCTGTGTTTGGGAACGTTACTTTTGTGTGCACCCTGTGGTGCGTTTGGTGCTAGTAAAGACGCACAGCATTGAACTCTGTCTCCTGCATTTGACTCCACACCCACGACACCCGGAGCATTACATGGAGGCTATATACAGAGGGTACCGGTACAGAATCAATGTGGAGGCTATATACAGGGGGTACTGGTACAGAGTCAATGTGGAGGCTATATACAGGCGGTACCGGTATCGAGTCAATGTGGAGGCTATATACAGGCGCTACCGGTACCGAGTCAATGCGGGGGTGCAGGTTATAGTCGAGGTAATTTGTAAAGTGACTATGCATAGATAATAAACAGCGAATAGCAGCACTGTTTAATCAAATTGTCCGGGTGGCCATTTGATTAGTTGAGTTGTTCAGCAGTCTGATGGCTTGGGTGGTAGAAGCTGTTCAGCAGTCTGATGGCTTGGGGTAGAAGCTGTTCAGCAGTCTTATGGCTTGGGGGTAGAAGCTGTTCAGCAGTCTTATGGTTTGGGGGTAGAAGTTGTTCAGCAGTCTGATGGCTTGGGGGTAGAAGTTGTTCAGCAGTCTGATAGCTTGGGGGTAGAAGTTGTTCAGCAGTCTGATGGCTTGGGGGTAGAATCTGTTCAGCAGTCTGATGGCTTGGGGGGAAGTTGTTCACCAGTCTGATGGCTTGGGGGTAGAAGCTGTTCAGCAGTCTGATAGCTTGGGGGTAGAAGTTGTTCAGCAGTCTGATGGCTTGGGGGTAGAAGTTGTTCAGCAGTCTGATGGCTTGGGGGTAGAAGTTGTTCAGCAGTCTGATGGCTTGGGGTAGAAGCTGTTCAGCAGTCTGATGGCTTGGGGGTAGAAGTTGTTCAGCAGTCTGATGGCTTGGGGTAGAAGCTGTTCAGCAGTCTTATGGCTTGGGGGTATAAGCTGTTCAGCAGTCTTATGGCTTGGGGGTAGAAGCTGTTAAGGAGCCTTTAAGTCCTAGACTTGACGCTCTGTTACCTTTTGCCGTGCGGTAGCAGAGAGAACAGTCTATGACTTGGGTGACTGGTCTTTTACCATACATTATAAGGCTGCATGATGAGACTCTAATGATAATTTGAAAAGTCTCTTGAAAGGCATGAAGCTCTGCTTTGTTTTTGCGCAGGCTGTACACACTTCATCAGTCTCTCATTCACAATGAGACAAGCACTTGATAATGCTTGAATTTCCCAGCAGTATCCCCTTTGTGTGGCTATAATGCATCCTAAAAAATCCATGCCTTTTGTGGTCCAGTTCCTGCTGTTCCCTTCTCCCTGATTGCTGCGTGTGCAGGACCTCTCACTCATACGGCTCTCCGTCACATGATCAAGACTTTCTCACAGGCTACAAGTGAATACAGACTCTTCGGGGACACAACTGCTCACGCCCTTATCCCAGTTCCCGAGCTGCATATTGAAGACTGTCACGGTTTTTCATGTGGTGAAGGAGAGTCGGACCAAACTGCAGCGTATATTGTGATCCATGTTTATTTACACAACGTAGCACGAATCCAAAACACAAACAATAAACGTAGTGAAAACCGAAACAGCCTTAACTGGTGCAAACTAACACAGACTAAGGACATCAAGACACTCAGGACAATCACCCACAATACAACCAAAGAATATGGCTGCCTAAATATGGCTCCCAATCAGAGACAACGATAAACACCTGCCTCTGATTGAGAACCACTTCAGACAGCCATAGACTCTCCTAGAACACCCCACTAAGCTACAACCCCACTAAGCAACACACCACATACAAAAACCCATGTCACACCCTGGCCTGACCAAATACATGAAGAAAAAAACACAAAATACTACGACCAGGGCGTGACAAAGACATTGGAAGAACTGTCCGCATTTACTTTTCGTGAAATAAGATGAGTCTAACGAACAGCAAAAGCACTAGCCGATGTCAATATACTATCCCCGGTACACCCTGTTCAAAAATCTACCTGTTCTATTCCGTGAGAAATACATTGATTAGAAAAAGGCATTGTTTCTTGCCTTCAACTGGGCAACATTCACAAGTGATGGGCTAATATCGTCACCCATCGGACTATTCTTGATTTTGTCTGGTCTTTACATATAATATATGTGTGACATTAGTTTTGATTTAGTATGGACCATTATCATGCACCTGTATCGGGCAGCTCCAAAACACAACAAAACAAAAAAATGAGAGGTCTTAAATAGCGAATGGAGGACGATTTCCCGTGGTTTCTTTTCAGGCCAGCCAGGCAGGCTATACTCCTGTCGTAAAGACAAGCAATGTGCTTGATATTCGTAAAGTTAGTAGGCCTAGCCTATAGAAAGGTAACGGATCCTCTCTTTTTAATAGAGGCCAATAGAGCCCGTTTCCTCTCGCAATTGCATAGCCTATAGAAATGTTGTGCCACACGAGCTCATGGGCTCTCATGAAGTGTTTGATTTAGATTTCCGATTAGATTTGCATTGATGTCAGAGTGATTACAGGGACAATAGAGTGCTGAGTACCAGGCAGTTAGGAAGTTTGGTAGGTTACTAATGACCATCAGCAGCGTCAGAGCTTGAAGAAACCTAATTACTAAATGGTCACATGGAATTTGACTGCCTTGTGACCGCCGGTGTGGCTGTAATATGGCCACCGCAGCAGCCCCTAGGTCTGAATACAATATTAGGAAGGTGCAATATACTTCTAACAATGCTCATGAACAACTGCTAAAAACATGAAGTAGTTGCCGGAAGCAGAACGCCGTGAACCTTTGTTTTATGACGTTGTGCAGGTATGCTATAAAGAAGTTGAATGGAGAGAGAGGAACAGAGGGGACAGAGTGGTGGGAGAGAGAGGAACAGAGGGGACAGAGAGAGGAACAGAGGGGACAGAGAGAGAGGAACAGAGGGGACAGAGAGAGGAACAGAGGGACAGAGTGGTGGAGAGAGGAACAGAGGGGACAGAGTGGGCGGAGTAGGAACAGAGGGGACAGAGGGGACAGAGGGGACAGAGGGACAGAGAGAGAGGAACAGAGGGACAGAGTGGTGGAGAGAGGAACAGAGGGACAGAGAGAGAGGAACAGAGGGGACAGAGGAACAGAGGGGACAGAGAGAGGAACAGGGGGACAGAGTGGTGGAGAGAGGAACAGAGGGACAGAGGGGACAGAGTGGTGGAGAGAGAGGAACAGAGGGGACAGGAGGGCAGAGAGAGGAACAGAGGGGACAGAGGGGGACAGAGTGGTGGAGAGAGGAACAGAGGGGACAGAGTGGTGGAGAGAGGGACAGAGGGGACAGAGGGGACAGAGAGAGAGGAACAGAGGGGACAGAGGGGACAGAGTGGTGGAGAGAGGAACAAGGGGACAGAGGGGACAGAGTGGCGGAGAGAGGGACAGAGGGGGACAGAGGGGACAGAGAGAGGAACAGAGGGGACAGAGGGGACAGAGTGGTGGAGAGGGGACAGAGGGGACAGAGGGACAGAGGGGACAGAGTGGTGGAGGGACAGAGGGGACAGAGGGACAGAGGGGACAGAGGGGACAGAGTGGTGGAGAGAGGAACAGGGACAGAGTGGTGGAGAGACAGAGGGACAGAGGGGACAGAGGGACAGAGGAGGAACAGAGGGACAGAGGACAGGTAGGCGGAGAGGAACAGAGGGGACAGAGTGGTGGTGGAGAGAGGACAGAGGGGACAGAGGGGACAGAGGGGACAGAGTGGTGGAGAGAGAGGGACAGAGGGGACAGAGGGGACAGAGGGGACAGAGGGGACAGAGTGGTGAGAGAGGACAGGGGGACAGAGAGGGACAGAGGGGACAGAGGGGACAGAGGACAGAGTGGTGGAGAGGAACAGAGGGGACAGAGGGACAGAGGGGACAGAGGGGACAGAGGGACAAGTGGTGAGAGAGAGGGACAGAGGGACAGAGTGGTGGAGAGAGGAACAGAGGGGACAGAGTGGTGGAGAGAGGGACAGAGGGGACAGAGTGGTGGAGAGAGGGACAGAGGGTCAGAGGGACAGAGGGACAGAGGGGACAGAGTGGTGGAGAGAGGAACAGAGGGGACAGAGGGGACAGAGGGGACAGAGGGACAGAGGGACAGAGGGGACAGAGGGACAGAGGTGGTGGAGAGAGGAACAGAGGGGACAGAGGGGACAGAGGGACAGAGGACAGAGGGGACAGAGTGGTGGAGAGAGAGGGACAGAGGGGACAGAGTGGTGGAGAGATAACAGAGGGACAGAGTGGTGGAGAGAGGGACAGAGGGGACAGAGGACAGAGGGGACAGAGGGACAGAGTGGTGGAGAGGAGGACAGAGGGACAGAGGGGACAGAGGGACAGAGGGGGACAGAGGGGACAGAGTGGTGGGAGAGGAACAGGGGACAGAGTGGCAGAGAGAGGACAGAGGGACAGAGTGGTGGAGAGAGAGGACAGAGGGGACAGAGTGGTGGAGAGAGGGACAGAGGGGACAGAGGGACAGAGGACAGAGGGGACAAGAGGGACAGAGGACAGAGGGACAGAGTGGTGGAGAGAGGAACAGAGGGGACAGAGGGGACAGAGGGGACAGAGGGACAGATGTGGTGGAGAGAGGGACAGAGGGGACAGAGGGGACAGAGGGGACAGGGACAAGAGGGACAAGTGGTGGAGAGAGGAACAGAGGGGACAGAGTGGTGGAGATAGAGGACAGAGGGGACAGAGTGGCAGAGAGAGAGGACAGAGGGGGCAGAGTGGTGGAGAGAGGGACAGAGGGACAGAGTGGCAGAGAGGAGGAACAGAGGGGACAGAGGGGACAGAGGGGACAGAGTGGTGGAGAGGGACAGAGGGACAGAGGGGAACAGAGGGGACAGAGAGAGGGGACAGAGGGGACAGATGGAGGAGGACAGAGGGGATGATGGAGAGAGGAACAGAGGGACAGAGAGGGACAGGGGACAAGTGGTGGAGAGAGGACAGAGGGACAGAGTGGCAGAGAGAGAGGAACAGAGTGGACAGGGACAGAGGGGACAGAGTGGTGGAGAGAGAGGACAGGGACAGAGTGGTGGAGAGAGATGGACAGAGGGGACAGTGGACAGAGGGGACAGAGAGAGAGGGACAGGGGACAGAGTGGTGGAGAGAGAGGACAGAGGGGACAGAGGGGACAGAGAGAGAGGGGACAGAGGGACAGAGTGGTGGAGAGGAACAGAGGGACAGAGAGAGGGGACAGAGGGGACAGAGGTGGAGAGGAGGAACAGAGGGACAGAGAGAGAGGGACAGAGGGGACAGAGAGAGAGGGGACAGAGGACAGAGTGGTGGAGAGAGGGACAGAGGGACAGAGTGGCAGAGGAGGAGAGGAACAGAGGGACAGAGTGGTGGAGAGAGATGGACAGAGGGACAGAGAGAGAGGAACAGAGGGGACGAGAGGTGGAAGACAGAGGGGACAGGACAGAGGGGACAGAGAGTAGACAGAGGGGACAGAGCTGATAGAGGGGACAGAGGATGATAGAGAGAGGACAGAGGAACAGAGGAGAGGACAGAGGGACAGAGGGGACAGAGGACAGAGATAGAACAGAGGGACAGAGGACAGAGGACAAGAGGAGGAACAGAGGACAGAGGGAATAGAGTGGACAAAGGACTATGAAATGGACAGAGGTGACCAGGAGGGACGAGCAGGAGAGAGGACAAGAGGACATGGAGAGAGGAACAGAGGGGACAGAGGGGACAGAGTGGACAGAGGGGACAGAGTGGACAAAGGGGACAGAGGGGATTGGCTGGACAGACTGGCGCGTAGAGAGAGGACAGTAGGGGAAAAGGGGACAGAGGTGGCCAGAGGGGACAGAATGGTGGAGAGAGAGGGACAGAGGGACAGGAGGTGACAGATGGCAGAGAGAGAACAGAGGGGGAGAGGCAGAGGGACAGAGTGGTGGAGAGAGGAACAGAGGGACAGAGTGCAGGAGAGAGGGACAGAGGGACAGAGGGGACAGAGAGAGAGAACAGGACAGAGGGGACAGAGTGGTGGGAGTTAGAGGAACAGGGACAGTAGGGGGACAGAGTGGCGGAGAGAGGGACAGAGGGGACAGAGGGGACAGAGAGAGAGGAACAGAGGACAGAGGGGACAGCGTGGTGGAAGAGAGGACATGAGAGGGGACAGAGGGGACAGAGGGGACAGAGGGTGGAGAGAGGGACAGAGGGACAGAGGGACAGACATAGAGAGGTGATGAGGACAGAGGACAGAGGGACAGAGTGGGGTGAGAGGAACAGAGGGGACAGAGTGGTGGGAGAGAGTGGACAGAGGGGACAGAGGGGACAGAGAGAGAGGAACAGAGGGGACAGAGAGGGGACAGAGTGGCGCGGAGAGAGGAACAGAGGGGACGGAGTGGTGGAGAGAGGGACAGAGGGGACAGAGTGTGACAGAGGGGACAGAGTGGTGGAGGAGAAGAGAGGGACAGAGGGGACAGGAGGGGACAGAGGGGACAGAGGGGGACAGAGGGGACAGAGTGGTGGAGAGAGAGGAAAACAGAGGGGACAGAGTGGTGGGAGAGAGTGAACAGGAGGGGACAGGAGGGGACAGAGGGGACAGAGTGGTGGAGAGAGGAAACAGAGGGGACAGAGGGGACAGAGGGGACAGAGTGGTGGAGAGAGAGGGTACTGGGTGAGGGACAGAGAGAGAGGGAACAGAGGGGACAGAGAGAGAGAGAGGGGACAGAGGGGACAGAGTGGTGAGGCAGAGAGGAACAGAGGGGGACAGAGAGAGAGGGCAGAGGGGACAGAGAGTGGTAGGAGAGAGGAGGGACAGAGGGGACAGAGTGGCAGAGAGAGAGGAACAGGAGGGACAGAGGGGAACAGAGGTGGACAAGGAGCGTGGTGGGAGGAGAGAGGGACAGGAGGGGACAGAGTGGCAGGAGAGAGATGGACAGAGGGGACAGAGTGGACAGAGGGGACAGAGAGAGAGGGACAGAGGGGACAGAGAGTGGTGGAGAGAGAGGGACAGAGGGGACAGAGGGGACAGAGAGAGAGGGGACGTAGAGGGGACAGAGTGGTGGAGGAGAGGAACAGAGGGGACAGAGAGAGAGGGGACAGAGGGGACAGAGTGGTGGAGAGAGGCAGAACAGAGGGACAGAGAGAGAGGGGACAGAGGGGACAGAGAGAGAGAGGGGACAGAGGGGACAGAGTGTGGTGGAGAGAGAGGTGGACAGAGGGGACAGAGGGCAAGAGAGAGAGGAACAGAGGGGACAGAGTGGTGTGGGAGAGAGATGGAGCAGAGGGGACAGAGAGAGAGGAACAGAGGGGGACCGGAGAGGTGGAGAGAGAGGGACAGAGGGGACAGAGTAGACAGAGGGGACAGAGAGAGTAGGAACAGAGGGGACAGAGTTGGGATAGAGGGGACAGAGTGGCGGAGAGAGAGGGACAGAGGGGACAGAGTGGTAGGGGAGAGAGGGACAGAGGGACAGGAGGGGACAGAGGGGACAGAGTAGAGAGGAACAGAGTGGACAGAGTGGACAGAGGGGACAGAGAGAGAGGAATGGACAGAGGGGACAGAGGGGACGGAGTGGACAAAGGGGGACAGGAATGGACAGAGGGGACAGGAGGGGACAGAGTGGTGGGAGAGAGAGAGGGAGAGAGGTAGGACATGGGAGAGAGGAAAACAGAGGGAGCAGAGGGGACAGAGTGGACAGAGGGGGACAGAGAGACGGATGGGGACAGAGGGGACAGAGGGGACAGAGGGGACAGAGTGGGAGAGAGTGGACAGAGGGGACAGAGTGGACAGACTTCATGGAGAGAGAGGGACAGAGGGGAAAGAGGGGACAGAGGGGACAGTAGGGGACAGACTGATGGTAGAGAGAGTGGACAGAGGGGACAGAGGGGACAGAGGGCAGAGGTGAGGAGACAGAGGGGACAGAGGGGACAGAGTGGTGGGAGAGAGGAACAGCAGGGGACAGAGTGGGTGGAGAGAGGGAAGCCAGAGGGGACAGAGGGGAGATGAGAGAGGAACAGAGGGGACAGAGGGGGGACAGAGTGGTGGAGAGAGAGGAACAGAGGGGACAGAGGGGACAGAGGGAGTGAGAGAGAGGGACAGAGGGGACAGAGGGGACAGAGAGAGGAGGAACAGAGGGGAGAGAGAGGGACAGAGTGGTGGAGAGAGGGACAGAGGGAGAGAGGGGACAGAGGGGACAGGAGTGGTGAGAGAGAGACAGAGGGGACAGAGGGAGAGAGGGGACAGAGTGGTGGAGAGAGGAACAGAGGGACAGAGGGTGGAGAGAGGGACAGAGGGGACAGAGGGACAGGAGAGAGAGAGAACAGAGGGAGAGAGAGAGGGGACAGAGGGAGAGAGAGAGGACAGAGAGGGGGACAGAGGAGTGGAGAGGGACAGAGGGAGAGGACAGAGGGACAGAGGTGGAGAGAAGAGAGGGACAGAGGGGACAGAGAGGGACAGAGGGACAGAGGGAGAGAGGGACAGAGGGTGGGAGAGAGGAACAGAGGGACAGAGTAGAGAGAGGAACAGAGGGGACAGAGGGATAGAGAGGGACAGAGAGGAGTGGAGGAGAGAGAGGACAGGAGAGGGACAGAGAGAGGGGAACAGAGGGGACAGAGAGAGAGAGGGACAGAGGGGACAGAGTGGTGGAGAGAGGAACAGAGGGGACAGAGAGAGAGGGACAGAGGGGACAGAGTGGTGGAGAGAGAGGGACAGAGGGGACAGAGAAGAGGGCAGAGAGAGGAACAGAGGGACAGAGGGACAGAGGGGACAGAGTGGTGGAGAGAGAGGGACAGAGGGAGACAGAGGGTGGAGAGAGAGCTGGACAGAGGGGACAGAGTGGACAGAGGGGACAGAGAGAGAGGGACAGAGGGGACAGAGGGTGGAGAGAGAGAGAGGGACAGAGGGACGAGAGGACAGAGAGAGAGAGGGACAGAGGGAGACAGAAGGGCGAGTGGGAGAGAGGAACAGAGGGGACAGAGAGAGAGGGGACAGAGGGACAGAGTGGTGGAGAGAGGAACGAGAGGACAGAGAGAGAGGTGAGAGGGGACAGAGAGAGAGAGGGGACAGAGGGGAGGAGAGAGTGGAGAGAGAGGGACAGAGGGGACAGAGGGCAGAGAGAGAGAGACAGAGAGGACAGAGGGTAGGGAGAGAGATGACAGAGGGGACAGAGAGAGAGGAGAACAGAGGGGACCGAGAGGTGAGAGAGAGAGAGACAGAGGGACAGGAGTGGGGACAGAGGGGGGACAGAAGAGAGAGAGGAACAGAGGGACAGAGTCAGTAGAGGGACAGAGTAGAGGAGAGAGAGGGACAGAGGGGACAGAGTGGTGGGAGAGAGAGGGACAGAGGGACAGAGGGGACAGAGGGGACAGGAGAGAGAGGAACAGAGGAGACAGAGGGACAGAGGGGACAGGGAGAGAGGAACAGAGGGAGGGACAGAGGGGACAGAGGGACAAAGGGGACAGAGATGGGAGAGAGGGGACAGAGGAGACAGAGAGGTAGAGAGAGAGGGAGAGAGAGGGACATGGAGAGAGGAACAGAGGGGACAGAGGGGACAGGAGGGGACAGAGAGGATAGAGAGGGACAAAGGGGACAGGAGAGGGACGAGAGGGACAGGAAGAGGGGACAAGAAAGTGGAGAGAGTGGAGAGAGAGGGGACAGAGAGAGACAGAGTGAGGCAGAGAGAGAGAGAGAGAGAGGGAAAGAGGGGACAGAGGGGAGCCAGAGGGGACAGATCATGGAGAGAGAGCAGATAGAAGGGAGGACAGAGGGGACAGAGGGGCAGAGAGAGGAGCAGAGGGGACAGAGGGGACAGGAGTGGAGGGGAGAGAGGAACAGAGGGGACAGAGTGGTGGAGAGAGGGACAGAGGGGACAGAGAGAGGACAGAGAGAGAGGAACAGAGGGGACAGAGGGGACAGAGGGTGAGAGAGAGGAACAGAGGGGACAGAGGGACAGAGGGCGGAGAGAGAGAGAGGGGACAGAGGAGCAGAGGGAGAGAGAACAGAGGGGACAGAGGAGCAGGGGTGGGAGAGAGGGACAGAGGGGGACAGAGGGGGACAGAGGGGACAGAGTGGTGAGAGAGGACAGAGAGGGACAGAGGGGACAGAGGAGGGAGCAGAGTGGGAGAGAGAGAGACACAAGAGGGGAGCAGAGGGTGAGAGAGGACACAGAGGGGACAGAGGGGACAGAGAGAGAGGAACAGAGGGGACAGAGGAGGAGCAGAGGCGAGAGAGAACAGAGGGAGACAGAGTGGTGGAGAGAGGACAGAGGGACAGAGGGAGAGGGAGTGGGTGGAGGAGAAGAGAGAGCAGGGACAGAGAGGACAGAGGGACAGAGAAGAGAGGGACAAGATCCTGGAGAAGTAGGGACAGAAGAAACGGGAGGGATGGCAGACATTAAACACTTCATGACAAGAAACGCTCCAGGATAGGGATAGAATTACTAGACCAATTAATAGAAGGATTATGACATACTAGCCAGGGATGACCCAAAACAACAGGTGTAAACGGTGAACGAAAAAAATCAAAAAAGAAATAGTCTCACTGTGGTTACCAGATACTGTGAGGGTTAAAGGTAGTGTCTCAAATCTGATACTGGGAAGATGACTACCATCTAAGGCGAACATGGGCGTAGGCTTCTCTAATCCCTCTGAAAGGAATGTCATGTTTCGAACCCATGCTTCGTCCATGAAACAACCTCAGCCCCAGAGTCTATCAAGGCACTACATGTAGCACTCCGAACCGGTCCAGCGTAGATGGACCGACAAAGTAGTACAGGATTTTGATGGAGAGACTTGAGAAGTTGCGCTCACCTGTAGCCCTCCGCTTACAGATGAGCTCTGGCTTTTTACTGGACATGAATTAACAAAATGTCCAGCAACTCAAAAAAGAATAGAGGCACAGGCGGTTGGTGATCCTCCGTTCCCTCTCCTTAGTCGAGATGCGAATCCCTCCCAGCTGCATGGGCTCAGTCTCTGAGCCAGAGGAGGGAGATGGTTGCGATGCGGAGCAGGGAAACACCGTTGATGCGAGCTCTCTTCCACGAGCCCGGTGATCGAAGATCTACCCGTCGTTCTATGCGGATGGCGAGAGCAATCAAAGAGTCCACATCTGAAGGAACCTCCCGGGAGAGAATTCATCCTTAACCACTGCGTGGGAGTCCTCCAGAAAAACGAGCGAGCAGCGCCGGCTCGTTCCACTCACTAGAGGCAGCAAGAGTGCGAAACTCAATAGAATAATCCGTTATGGACCGTTCACCTTGGCATAGGGAAGCCAGGGCCCTAGAAGCCTCCCTACCAAAAACTGAACGGTCAAAACCCGAATCATCTCCCTTAAAGTTCTGGTACTTGTTAGAGCAATCAGCCCTTGCCTCCCAGATAGCTGTGCCCCATTCTCGAGCCCGGCCAGTAAGGAGTGAAAATGACGTAAGCAACCCGAGCTCTCTCTAGAGTATGTGTTGGGTTGAGAGAGAACACAATCTCACACTGCGTGAGAAAGGAGCGGCACTCAGTGGGCTGCCCGGAGTAGCAAGGTGGGTTATTAACCCTAGGTTCTGGAGGCTCGGCAGGCCAGGAAGTAACAGGTGGCACGAGACGAAGACTCTGAACTGTCCAGAGAGGTCGGAAACCTGAGCGGCCAGGTTCTCCACGGCATGGCGAGCAGCAGACAATTCCTGCTCGTCTGCCGAGCATGGCTCCCTGATCTCGACGGCAGTGTAACGAGCGTCTGAAGTCGCTGGGTCCATTCCTTGGTCGGTTCCTTCTGTCATGCAGGTGAAAGAGGACCCAAAGCGACTTGGCGAAAACAGAGTCTTTAATCCAGTAAAGTAAATACAATCAAAAAACACAACTTTCACTCGAAAATGACGAGGACAAACTGGAGACTCGATCTTGAACAGCAGGTGAACAGCAGGTTGCCTCGGGAAGGCACTTGAACCAAACAGACTCAGACACCTGCTCACCACGCAGCATCTGAGGAAAACACGACACGACAGGGCGATACACAAACACAGCACGGTGAATTCTAGACAAGGAACCGACAGGGCAGAAACGAATAACAAGGAGAGAAATAGGGACTCTAATCAGGGAAAAGGATCGGGAACAGGTGTGGGGAAGACTAAATGATTGATTAGGGGAATAGGAACAGCTGGGAGCAGGAACGGAACGATAGAGGGAAGAGAGAGCGGGAGAGTGAGAGAGGGAGGGGGAGAGAGAGGGATAGAAAGAGGGAAAGAAACCTATCAAGACCAGCAGAGGGAAACGAATAGAAGGAGAAGAACAGGGACAAGGCATGATAATCAATGACAAAACATGACA
>NW_025749211.1:0-26617 GCF_021184085.1 Oncorhynchus gorbuscha
AAGGAAATCCAACTTCTGAGTCAGAGTGGTTCAGGGCGGGGCGGGGGGGGCTGCCTTAATCAACTTTCACATCATCGGCGCCTGGGGAGCAGTTGTTGTGTGGGTTAACTCCCTCGCTCAAGGGCAGACCGGAAGATTTTTACACCTTGCCAACTCGGGGATTCAAAACAGTAACCTTTGGGTTACTGGTCCAACGATCTTATCTTAGTTACATTATATCCCTGTTATATTATCTTTGTTATATTATCTTTGTTATATTATCTTTGTTACATTATATCCCTGTTATATTATCTTTGTTATATTATCTTTGTTATATTATCTTTGTTACATTATATCCCTGTTATATTATCTTTGTTACATTATATCCCTGTTATATTATCTTTGTTACATTATATCCCTGTTATATTATCTTTGTTACATTATATCCCTGTTATATTATCTTTGTTACATTATATCCCTGTTATATTATCTTTGTTATATTATCTTTGTTATATTATCTTTGTTACATTATATCCCTGTTATATTATCTTTGTTACATTATATCCCTGTTATATTATCTTTGTTATATTATCTTTGTTATATTATCTTTGTTACATTATATCCCTGTCATATTATCTTTTCACATTATATCCCTGTTATATTATCTTTGTTATATTATCTTTGTTATATTATCTTTGTTACATTATATCCCTGTTATATTATCTGTGTTATATTATCTTTGTTACATTATATCCCTGTTATATTATCTTTGTTATATTATCTTTGTTATATTATCTTTGTTACATTATATCCCTGTTATATTATCTTTGTTATATTATCTTTGTCACATTATATCCCTGTTATATTATCTTTGTTACATTATCTTTGTTACATTATCTTTGTTACATTATATCCCTGTTATATTATCTTTGTTACATTATATCCCTGTTATATTATCTTTGTTACATTATATCCCTGTTATATTATCGTTGTTATATTATCTTTGTTATATTATCTTTGTTATATTATCTTTGTCACATTATATCCCTGTTATATTATCTTTGTTACATTATATCCCTGTTATATTATCTTTGTTATATTATCTTTGTTATATTATCTTTGTTACATTATATCCCTGTTATATTATCTTTGTCACATTATATCCCTGTTATATTATCTTTGTCACATTATATCCCTGTTATATTATCTTTGTTATATTATCTTTGTTACATTATATCCCTGTTATATTATCTTTGTTATATTATCTTTGTTATATTATCTTTGTTACATTATATCCCTGTTATATTATCTTTGTCACATTATATCCCTGTTATATTATCTTTGTTATATTATCTTTGTTATATTATCTTTGTTATATTATCTTTGTTACATTATATCCCTGTTATATTATCTTTGTTATATTATCTTTGTTACATTATATCCCTGTTATATTATCTTTGTTATATTATCTTTGTTATATTATCTTTGTTATATTATCTTTGTTATATTATCTTTGTTACATTATATCCCTGTTATATTATCTTTGTTATATTATCTTTGTCACATTATATCCCTGTTATATTATCTTTTGTTACATTATATCCCTGTTATATTATCTTTGTCACATTATATCCCTGTTATATTATCTTTGTTATATTATCTTTGTTACATTATATCCCTGTTATATTATCTTTGTTACATTACATTTACATTTACATTTAAGTCATTTAGCAGACGCTCTTATCCAGAGCAACTTACAAATTGGTGCATTCACCTTATGACATCCAGTGGGACAGTCACTTAACAATAGTGCATCTAAAACTTAGGGGGGGTGAGAGGGATTACTTATCCTATCCTAGGTATTCCTTAAAGAGGTGGGGTTTCAGGTGTCTCCGGAAGGTGGTGATTGACTCCGCTGTCCTGGCGTCGTGAGGGAGTTTGTTCCACCATTGGGGGCCAGGGCAGCGAACAGTTTTGACTGGGCTGAGCGGGAACTGTACTTCCTCAGTGGTAGGGAGGCGAGCAGGCCAGAGGTGGATGAACGCAGTGCCCTTGTTTGGGTGTAGGGCCTGATCAGAGCCTGGAGGTACTGAGGTGCCGTTCCCCTCACAGCTCCGTAGGCAAGCACCATGGTCTTGTAGCGGATGCGAGCTTCAACTGGAAGCCAGTGGAGAGAACGGAGGAGCGGGGTGACGTGAGAGAACTTGGGAAGGTTGAACACCAGACGGGCTGCGGCGTTCTGGATGAGTTGAAGGGGTTTAATGGCACAGGCAGGGAGCCCAGCCAACAGCGAGTGCAGTAATCCAGACGGGAGATGACAAGTGCCTGGATTAGGACCTGCGCCGCTTCCTGTGTGAGGCAGGGTCGTACTCTGCGGATGTTGTAGAGCATGAACCTACAGGAACGGGCCACCGCCTTGATGTTGGTTGAGAACGACAGGGTGTTGTCCAGGATCACGCCAAGGTTCTTGGCGCTCTGGGAGGAGGACACAATGGAGTTGTCAACCGTGATGGCGAGATCATGGAACGGGCAGTCCTTCCCCGGGAGGAAGAGCAGCTCCGTCTTTGTTACATTATCTTTGTTACATCATATCCCTGTTATATTATCTTTGTCACATTATATCCCTGTTATATTATCTTTGTCACATTATATCCCTGTTACATTATCTTTGTTACATTATATCCCTGTTATATTATCTTTGTTACATTATATCCCTGTTATATTATCTTTGTCACATTATATCCCTGTTACATTATCTTTGTTACATTATATCCCTGTTATATTATCTTTGTTACATTATATCCCTGTTATATTATCTTTGTCACATTATATCCCTGTTACATTATCTTTGTTACATTATATCCCTGTTATATTATCTTTGTCACATTATATCCCTGTTACATTATCTTTGTTACATTATATCCCTGTTATATTATCTTTGTCACATTATATCCCTGTTATATTATCTTTGTCACATTATATCCCTGTTATATTATCTTTGTTACATTATATCCCTGTTATATTATCTTTGTTACATTATATCCCTGTTATATTATCTTTGTCACATTATATCCCTGTTATATTATCTTTGTTACATTATATCCCTGTTATATTATCTTTGTCACATTATATCCCTGTTATATTATCTTTGTTACATTATCTTTGTTACATTATCTTTGTCACATTATATCCCTGTTATATTATCTTTGTTACATTATATCCCTGTTATATTATCTTTGTCACATTATATCCCTGTTACATTATCTTTGTTACATTATATCCCTGTTATATTATCTTTGTCACATTATATCCCTGTTACATTATCTTTGTTACATTATATCCCTGTTATATTATCTTTGTCACATTATATCCCTGTTATATTATCTTTGTCACATTATATCCCTGTTATATTATCTTTGTTACATTATCTTTGTTACATTATCTTTGTCACATTATATCCCTGTTATATTATCTTTGTTACATTATATCCCTGTTATATTATCTTTGTCACATTATATCCCTGTTATATTATCTTTGTTACATTATCTTTGTTACATTATCTTTGTCACATTATATCCCTGTTATATTATCTTTGTTACATTATATCCCTGTTATATTATCTTTGTCACATTATATCCCTGTTACATTATCTTTGTTACATTATATCCCTGTTATATTATCTTTGTCACATTATATCCCTGTTACATTATCTTTGTTACATTATATCCCTGTTATATTATCTTTGTCACATTATATCCCTGTTATATTATCTTTGTCACATTATATCCCTGTTATATTATCTTTGTTACATTATCTTTGTTACATTATCTTTGTCACATTATATCCCTGTTATATTATCTTTGTTACATTATATCCCTGTTATATTATCTTTGTTACATTATATCCCTGTTATATAATCTTTGTCACATTATATCCCTGTTATATTATCTTTGTTACATTATATCCCTGTTATATTATCTTTGTTACATTATATCCCTGTTATATTATCTTTGTTACATTATATCCCTGTTATATTATCTTTGTTACATTATATCCCTGTTATATTACCTTTGTCACATTATATCCCTGTTATATTATCTTTGTTACATTATATCCCTGTTATATTATCTTTGTTACATTATATCCCTGTTATATTATCTTTGTCACATTATATCCCTGTTATATTATCTTTGTTACATTATATCCCTGTTATATTATCTTTGTCACATTATATCCCTGTTATATTATCTTTGTTACATTATATCCCTGTTATATTATCTTTGTTACATTATATCCCTGTTATATTATCTTTGTTATATCCTATTCCCTGGCAAAATCCAAATATCTAAACATTGGCCACAAGGCCTGGCGTGTTTCAGGCTTTATTAGTCGTATGTATGGGATACACATGGTACACACCGTGCTACTAAATGCTCACGTGTGTGTGCGTGTGCGTGTGCGTGTGCAGCGTGACGCGTGCGCGTGCGTGTGCATGTGTGTGTGTGTGTGTGTGTGTGTGTGTGTGTGTGTGTGTGTGTGTGTGTGTGTGTGTGTGTGTGTGTGTGTGTGTGTGTGTGTGTGTGTGTGTGTGTGTGTGTGTGTGTGTGTGTACATCACCATGGAGCTTTCTTTCTCGATAAACAGACAGATTATACAGAGAAGAGAAAGTCAGGGCTCATCACTCTTTATTTTCATGACATGTTTTCTCGTTCCGTTCTCCACCTCGGTGAATTATTTATATTAACATGAGGAAGAACTGCTAAAAGGATAAAGGGGCAATCACTACTCTTCCTCCTCTTCCTCCTCTCCCTCTTCCTCCTCGCTGTATGGAATCCTTCTGAGAAAAGACTATGGGCAGACAGACAGATGGGCAGACAGACGGATGGGCAGATGGACGGACAGGCAGACAGACGGATGGGCAGACAGACAGATGGGCAGATGGACGGACAGGCAGACAGACGGACGGGCAGACAGACGGATGGGCAGATGGACGGATAGGCGGATGGGCAGACGGACGGACAGGCAGACAGACGGATGGGCAGACAGATGGATGGGCAGATGGACGGATAGGCGGATGGGCAGACGGATGGATGGCAGACAGATGGGCAGACGGACGGACAGGCAGACAGATGGGCAGACGGACGGACAGGCAGGCAGACGGATGGGCAGACGGACAGACAGGCAGACAGATGGGCAGGCAGACAGACGGGCAGATGGACGGACAGGCAGACAGACGGACGGACAGGCAGACAGATGGGCAGGCAGACAGACGGGCAGATGGACGGACAGGCAGACAGATGGGCAGGCAGACAGATGGGTAGACGGATGGACAGGCAGACAGACGGAAGGGCAGACGGACAGACAGGCAGACAGACGGATGGGCAGACAGGCAGACAGACGGATGGGCAGACGGACAGACAGGCAGACAGATGGATGGGCAGACGGACAGACAGGCAGACAGACAGATGGGCACCACCCAAGGGAATGAAAGACAGAGAGAGGGAGAGACTTTTGTTTACTGTTTTTTCACTTGCTTTGACAATGTAAAAATATATTTCCCATGTCAATACAGCCACTTTGAATTTCATTGAGGAGGAGAAACAGAGAGAGAGAGGAGGGGAGGCTCTCTATTGGGTTAGTGTACTGCTGGAGCCGCTGTTGGGATGGATATGAAGTTTCTGTAGTGTACTCTACTCTATTTTACTGTACTGTACTCTGCTATACTCTATTGTACTATAATACTATACTCTACTGTACTCTACTCTATTTTACTGTACTGTACTCTGCTATACTGTACTATCCTCTACTCTGCTATACTGTACTATCCTCTACTCTGCTATACTGTACTATCCTCTACTCTGCTATACTGTACTATCCTCTACTCTGCTATACTGTGATCTACTATATTCTATTTTACTCTACTCTACTATAGACTACAATACTCTATTTTACTGTACTGTAGAGTACTGTACTGTACTCTACTATACTCTATTGTACTGTAATACTATACTCGACTGTACTCTACCATACTCTATTTTACTGTATTCTACTATACATCTGCCTCTGATGTTAAGCGGACCAGTTTCCCAGACACAGCAGCTCCCCTCTTCCTAGTTTTATTTATTGACCTACACGCTATACCCTACTCGACAATACTCCACTGTACTCTACTATACTCTACAATACCCACCTGTACTCTACTATACTCTACAATACTCCACTGTACTGTACTATACTCTACTCTACAATACCTCACCGTACTCTTCTATACTCTACAATACTCCGCTGTACTTTACTATACTCTACAATGCTTCACTGTGCTCTACTATACTCTACAATACTCCACTGTACTATACAACACCCCACTGTACTCTACAATACTCCACTGTACTCTACTATACTCTACTCTGCAATACCTCACCGTACTCTACTATACTCTACAATACTCCGCCGTACTCTACAACACCCCACTGTACTCTACTATACTCTACTCTACAATACCTCACCGTGCTCTACTATACTTTACAATACTCAACCGTACTCTGCTATACTCTACAATACTCCACTGTACTCTACTATACACTACAATACTCCACTGTACTCTACTATACTCTACAATACTCCACTGTACTCTACTATACTCTACGATACTCCACCGTACTCTACTATACTCTACTATACTCCACCGTACTCTACAACACCCCGCTGTACTCTACTATACTCTACTATACTCTACAATACTCCACTGTACCCTACTATACTCTACTCTACAATACCTCACTGTGCTCTGCTATACTTTACAATACTCCACCGTACTCTGCTATACTCTGCTCTGCAATACTCCGCCGCACTCTGCTATACTCTACAATACTCTGCTGTACTCTAACCTACAATACTCCACTGTACTCTACTCCACCGTACTATGCGATACTATGCTATATTATACTATGCTATACTCTGCTCTACTATACTCCACCATACTCTACTGTACTCTACTCTGCTATACAATACTGTACTGTGCTCTACTCCACTATACGCTATTGTACTATACTGTACTCTGCTATACTCTACTGTATTCTAATCTAGTTATATTTATTAACCTATACTCTATTGTGCTCTACTATACTATACTCCACCATACTGTACTCTACTCTACTATACTCGACTGTACTCTACTATACTCTATTGTACTCTACTATACTGTACTCCACCATACTGTACTCTACTCTACTATACTCGACTGTACTCTACTCTATTGTGCTCTACTATACCGTACTATACTCTACTGTACTCCACCATACTGTACTCTACTATACGCTACTGTACTCTACTCTACTATGCTCTATTGTACTATACTGTGTTCCACTCTACTCTACTATACTCTACTGTGCTCTACTCTACTATACTCTACTGTGCTCTACTCTACTATACTCTACTGTGCTCTACTCTACTATACTCTACTGTGCTCTACTCTACTCTACTATACTCTATTGTACTCTAATATACTGTGTTCCACTCTACTCTACTATACTCTACTGTGCTCTACTCTACTATACTCTACTGTGCTCTACTCTACTATACTCTACTCTATTGTACTCTAATATACTGTGTTCTACTCTACTATACTCTACTCTATTGTACTCTAATATACTGTGTTCTACTCTACTATACTCTACTGTGCTCTACTCTACTATACTCTACTGTGCTCTACTCTACTATACTCTACTCTACTGTACTCTACTCTACTGTACTCTAATCTAGTTCTAATCATTAACCTGATGATTAACAGGAACTACTAGTAGTTACACAGGACAGACTGCACCCCCCCTGTAATCCCCCCCCACACACACACACGTTTTTCTCTGGGATTTTGATGACTGAGGAAAGTGGAAATAATGAAATAAATGCTGAAGTGGCCATTTAAGGGGATTAGATTTACAGAGAGAGAAGGGGATTAGATATACAGAGAGAGAAGGGGATTAGATATACAGAGAGAGAGAAGGGGATTAGATGTACAGAGAGAGAGAAGGGGATTAGATATACAGAGAGAGAGAAGGGGATTTGATATACAGAGAGAGAAGGGGATTAGATATACAGAGAGAGAGAAGGGGATTAGATATACAGAGAGAGAAGGGGATTAGATATACAGAGAGAGAGAAGGGGATTAGATATACAGAGAGAGAGAAGGGGATTAGATATACAGAGAGAGAGAAGGGGATTAGATATACAGAGAGAGAGAAGGGGATTAGATATACAGAGAGAGAGAAGGGGATTAGATATACAGAGAGAGAAAAGGGGATTAGATATACAGAGAGAGAAGGGGATTAGATATACAGAGAGAGAGAAGGGGATTAGATATACAGAGAGAGAAGGGGATTAGATATACAGAGAGAGAGAAGGGGATTAGATATACAGAGAGAGAAGGGGATTAGATATACAGAGAGAGAGAAGGGGATTAGATATACAGAGAGAGAGAAGGGGATTAGATATACAGAGAGAGAGAAGGGGATTAGATATACAGAGAGAGAGAAGGGGATTAGATATACAGAGAGAGAGAAGGGGATTAGATATACAGAGAGAGAAGAGGAGGGAGAGAGAGAGAGAGAGAGATAAGGGGAGGGAGAGAGGGGAGGGAGAGAGAGAGAGAAGGGGAGGGAGAGAGGGGAGAGAGAGAGAAGGGGAGGGAGAGAGAGGGGGTGAGAGAAATATGGAGAGGGGAGGTGCTCAGGCTCTTTGGCAATTAAACTGATTAATACCACGAGCCAAGGAGAGTGTGTGTGTGTGTGTGTGTGTGTGTGTGTGTGTGTGTGTGTGTGTGTGTGTGTGTGTGTGTGTGTGTGTGTGTGTGTGTGTGTGTGTGTGTGTGTGTGTGTGTGTGTGTGTGTGTGTGTGTGGTGGGGGTACGGGGGGGCAGTTAATGGAGCCACATAAGAATCATTGCCACTTGGTTTAGCCTGCCTACGGACAGAAGAGAGGGGAGAACACAGGAGAAGAAAGAGGGAGGGCGGGAGGGACGGAGGACCCACAGAGGACGCTGATGTATTGCAAAAGAAAAGAGAGACAAAGAGAGAGAGGGAGAGAGCCAAGGACGAAAGGAGAGAGAAATATGAGGATGGTGAGGAGAGAGGAAGAGCGTGCAATCTTTTAGCTGCTTACTCCTCTATGTCTCTTTGTGGTGTTCGTATGTTTCTCCCTTTACGACTTACCACAGGGAAACTGTTCACTGGTACACACATACAGCCCTGATGACATCTTCTACAGGCACTAACTTGGCTGGACAGGACAGAGGGATGTGGAGGGTGGAACTAAAGGAGAGGGAACGCTTAAGTGCAATGGTTCCCCAAGAGAGAGAGAGAAAGAGAGAGAGATAAATGTAGAGGGAGAGAGAGAGAGAGGGGAGGAGGGAGAGAGAAATGTAGAGAGCGAGAGAGAGAAATATATATATATAGAGAGAGATAGAATAAGAGAGACAGGGGAGGAAGGAAACATCCAACGTGGAACTGAGTTTTATTTGATTTTTATTTGACCTTTATTTAACAAGTCAGTTAATAAGAACAAATTCTTAATTACAATGACAGCCTAGGAACAGTGGGTTAACTGGTCTAGGAACAGTGGGTTAACTGGTCTAGGGACAGTGGGTTAACTGGTCTAGGAACAGTGGGTTAACTGGTCTAGGAACAGTGGGTTAACTGGTCTAGGAACAGTTGGTTAACTGGTCTAGGAACAGTGGGTTAACTGGTCTAGGAACAGTGGGTTAACTGGTCTAGGAACAGTGGGTTAACTGGTCTAGGAACAGTGGGTTAACTGGTCTAGGAACAGTGGGTTAACTGGTCTAGGAACAGTGGGTTAACTGGTCTAGGAACAGTGGGTTAACTGGTCTAGGAACAGTGGGTTAACTGGTCTAGGAACAGTGGGTTAACTGGTCTAGGAACAGTGGGGTTAACTGGTCTAGGAACAGTGGGTTAACTGGTCAAGGAACAGTGGGTTAACTGGTCTAGGAACAGTGGGTTAACTGGCCTAGGAACAGTGGGTTAACTGGTCTAGGAACAGTGGGTCAACTGGTCTAGGAACAGTGGGTTAACTGGTCTAGGAACAGTGGGTTAACTGGTCTAGGAACAGTGGGTTAACTGGTCTAGGAACAGTGGGTTAACTAGTCTAGGAACAGTAGGTTAACTGGTCTAGGAACAGTGGGTTAACTGGTCTAGGAACAGTGGGTTAACTGGTCAAGGAACAGTGGGTTAACTGGTCTAGGAACAGTGGGTTAACTGGCCTAGGAACAGTGGGTCAACTGGTCTAGGAACAGTGGGTTAACTGGTCTAGGAACAGTGGGTTAACTGGTCTAGGAACAGTGGGTTAACTGGTCTAGGAACAGTGGGTTAACTGGTCTAGGAACAGTGGGTTAACTGGTCTAGGAACAGTGCGTTAACTGGTCTAGGAACAGTGGGTTAACTGGTCTAGGAACAGTGGGTTAACTGGTCTAGGAACAGTGGGTTAACTGGTCTAGGAACAGTGGGTTAACTGGTCTAGGAACAGTGCGTTAACTGGTCAAGGAACAGTGGGTTAACTGGTCTAGGAACAGTGGGTTAACTGGTCTAGGAACAGTGGGTTAACTGGTCTAGGAACAGTGCGTTAACTGGTCAAGGAACAGTGGGTTAACTGGTCTAGGAACAGTGGGTTAACTGGTCTAGGAACAGTGGGTTAACTGGTCTAGGAACAGTGGGTTAACTGGTCTAGGAACAGTGCGTTAACTGGTCTAGGAACAGTGGGTTAACTGGTCTAGGAACAGTGGGTTAACTGGTCTAGGAACAGTGGGTTAACTGGTCTAGGAACAGTGGGTTAACTGGCCTAGGAACAGTGGGTTAACTGGTCTAGGAACAGTGGGTTAACTGGTCTAGGAACAGTGGGTTAACTGGTCTAGGAACAGTGGGTTAACTGGTCTAGGAACAGTGCTAACTGGTCTAGGAACAGTGGGTTAACTGGTCTAGGAACAGTGGGTTAACTGGTCTAGGAACAGTGCGTTAACTGGTCTAGGAACAGTGGGTTAACTGGTCTAGGAGCAGTGGGTTAACTGGTCTAGGAACAGTGGGTTAACTGGTCTAGGAACAGTGGGTTAACTGGTCTAGGAACAGTGGGTTAACTGGTCTAGGAACAGTGGGTTAACTGGTCTAGGAACAGTGGGTTAATTGGTCTAGGAACAGTGGGTTAACTGGTCTAGGAACAGTGGGTTAACTGGTCTAGGAACAGTGGGTTAACTGGTCTAGGAACAGTGGGTTAACTGGTCTAGGAACAGTGGGTCAACTAGTCTAGGAACAGTGGGTTAACTGGTCTAGGAACAGTGCGTTAACTGGTCTAGGAACAGTGGGTTAATGCGTGAGTAATGTTTAGTCTGAAGCTATATTTTATTTCCAAAAGCCAAGAAGAAAAATACAATACAATGATATATTTGACTTTATAAGGACGGAATGCTAAGTTAAGGGTACCAAGCTTGATACAGCTTCAATTTAGCACTGACGTGTCAGGCCAGAGGTGTCAACCAATCAGAGGGCTTAGAAGCTGCCTCCCACTCTTCAGAGGCAGTTCAAATACAGTATACATATATTACATATATTAACCAGACCATCCCCTGGTACAGTGCTATATTAACCAGACCATCCCCTGGTACAGTGTTATATTAACCAGACCATCCCCTGGCACAGTGCTATATTAACCAGACCATCCCCTGTTATATTAACCAGACCATCCCCTGGCACAGTGCTATATTAACCAGACCATCCCCTGTTATATTAACCAGACCATCCCCTGGTACAGTGTTATATTAACCAGACCATCCCCTGGCACAGTGCTATATTAACCAGACCATCCCCTGGCACAGTGCTATATTAACCAGACCATCCCCTGGCACAGTGTTATATTAACCAGACCATCCCCTGTTATATTAACCAGACCATCCCCTGGTACAGTGCTATATTAACCAGACCATCCCCTGGCACAGTGCTATATTAACCAGACCATCCCCTGGCACAGTGCTATATTAACCAGACCATCCCCTGGTACAGTGCTATATTAACCAGACCATCCCCTGGTACAGTGTTATATTAACCAGACCATCCCCTGGCACAGTGCTATATTAACCAGACCATCCACTCGCATGGCACAGTGATATATTAACCAGACCATCCCCTGGCATGGAGCTATATTAACCAGACCATCCCCTGGCACAGTGCTATATTAACCAGACTATCCCCTGGCACAGTGAAATATTAACCAGACCATCCCCTGGCACAGTGCTATATTAACCAGACCATCCCCTGGCACAGTGCAATATTAACCAGACTATCCCCTGGCACAGTGCTATATTAACCAGACCATCCCCTGGTACAGTGCTATATTAACCAGACCATCCCCTGGTACAGTGCTATATTAACCAGACCATCCCCTGGTACAGTGCTATATTAACCTGACCATCCCCTGGCACAGTGCTATATTAACCAGACCATCCCCTGGTACAGTGTTATATTAACCAGACCATCCCCTGGTACAGTGTTATATTAACCAGACCATCCCCTGGCACAGTGCTATATTAACCAGACCATCCCCTGGCACAGTGCTATATTAACCAGATCAACCCCTGGCACAGTGATATATTAACCAGACCATCCCCTGGAGAGGAGGGGGCTGATTAACAGAGGAAGGAGGGGATGAGAGGGCTGATTAACAGAGGAAGGAGGGGATGAGAGGAGAGGGCTGATAAACAGAGGAAGGAGGGGATAAGAGGGCTGATTAACAGAGGAAGGAGGGGATGAGAGGGCTGATTAACAGAGGAAGGATGGGATGAGAGGAGAGGGTTGATTAACAGAGGAAGGAGGGGATGAGAGGGCTGATTAACAGAGGAAGGAGGGGATGAGAGGGCTGATTAACAGAGGAAGGAGGGGATGAGAGGGCTGATTAACAGAGGAAGGAGGGGATGAGAGGGCTGATTAACAGAGGAAGGAGGGGATGAGAGGGCTGATTAACAGAGGAAGGAGGGGATGAGAGGAGAGGGCTAATTACCAGAGGAAGGAGGGGATGAGAGGAGAGGGCTGATTAACAGAGGAAGGAGGGGATGAGAGGAGAGGGCTGATTAACAGAGGAAGGAGGGGATGAGAGGAGAGGGTTGATTAACAGAGGAAGGAGGGGATGAGAGGAGAGGGCTGATTAACAGAGGAAGGAGGGGATGAGAGGAGAGGGCTGATTAACAGAGGAAGGAGGGGATGAGAGGAGAGGGTTGATTAACAGAGGAAGGAGGGGATGAGATGGCTGATTAACAGAGGACGGAGGGGATGAGAGGAGTGGGCTGATTAACAGAGGAAGGAGGGATGAGAGGGCTGATTAACAGAGGAAGGAGGGGATGAGAGGAGAGTGCTGATTAACAGAGGAAAGAGCGGATGAGAGGAGAGGGCTGATTAACAGAGGAAGGAGGGATGAGAGGGCTGATTAACAGAGGAAGGAGGGGATGAGAGGAGAGGGCTGATTAACAGAAGAAGGAGGGGATGAGAGGAGAGGGCTAATTAACAGAGGAAGGAGGGGATGAGATGGCTGATTAACAGAGGAAGGAAGGAGGGGATTACTATTTATCACGTCCGGATGAAAAGCGTGCCCAGAGTAAACTGCCTGCTACTCAGGCCCAGAAGGTAGGATATGTATAATATTAGTAGATTTGTAAAACACTCTGAAGTTTCTAAAACTGTTTGAATGATGTCTGTGGGTATAACAGAACTCATATGGCAGGCAAAAAACTGAGAAAAAAATCCAAAACAGGAAGTGGGAAATCTGAGGTTTGTAGTTTTTCCAAGTGATTATCTATCCAATATACAGTGTAAATTGGGTCGTATTGCACTTCCTAAGGCTTTCAGAGGTACATCTTTTACAGTTAGGAGACATGTCTGTTTTCATTCTATGGAGTCTCAAAGGAGTATAATAAAATGTGTAAAATAAATTGTAATTAGATTCTTTCATTTTTACATTAGTAGAGGTGCAGTGTACTCCTGTCGCAGACCTCCGCCCATAACTCATCACTGAGAGTCAGACCAAGGTCCTTTTCCCAGATTATTTTCAGAGGAGTAAAGGAGGAGACTCCTTTCTCTGAGAGGAGTCTAAAGATATAAGATATTTTGCCTCTTAAGGGCACATTATGTTGTGAAATCTGTTGTATTGTAATGTTTTTTTAAAATAGTTTTGCTGTGTTTAAATAATTGAGCTTGGTTCCAGTTGAATACACATCAGGAAAGACGTCTGGGTTGCTCAGACACATCTACTCTAGCCGAAGACAACCGAAGAGAGGAAGGTTGTCTTCAATAGTTAAAGGACAAAATACAAGTTTAATGACCACTGGGTCTGATGCCTCACTGCATCACATCCCTGGGGCCGGACGCATCCCTGTCTGAAGCATTGTGTGTGTGTGTGTGTGTGTGTGTGTGTGTGTGTGTGTGTGTGTGTGTGTGTGTGTGTGTGTGTGTGTGTGTGTGTGTGTGTGTGTGTGTGTGTGTGTGTGTGTGTGTGTGTGTGTGTGTGTGTGTACTTGTTTTCCTACATGACCAGGATCCCCGTGTCCTAACATTTCCCTTAATGTCCTGAAAATGTTTGGGGGCCAGGGTTTTGGGGATCAGGATATTGGGGAATCAGGGTTTTGGGGGGCCAGGGTTTTTGGGGGCCAGGGTTTTTGGGGGCCAGGGTTTTGGGGGGCCAGGGTTTTAAGTGTCAGGGTTATGGGGATCAGAGAAAAAAATAGGTCAAACATTTTTATAGATCTCGTTCCTTTTCATGAAGAATATTTCTGATTTTATTTTCACTGTTTTTCCAATAACCTGAAGCAACTCGTTTCACCTTGATTTACACACACACACACACACACACACACACACACACACACACACACACACACACACACACACACACACACACACACACACACACACACACACACACACACTTTTAGATAGTCCTTTCTCCTCTATCCATGGCTTTATTTCTCCACCTCTCGTTTTTATCATTCCCTCTCTCTCTCCATCTCTCACCTCTGTCTTTCTCTCTCTCCACCCTCCGTCTCTCTCTCCATTCATGTGCTCATGTGTAATACATGTTCACTCTGCTCATGTGTAATACATGTTCACTCTGTTCATGTGCGTGTAATTTCTCCACCTCTCGTTTTTATCATTCCCTCTCTCTCCCCATCTCTCACCTCTATCTTTCTCTCTCTCCCCCCTCTGACTCTCAATCTTCTCTCTCACCCCGTTCATGTGCGTATAATGCTTGTCATAAATCCCATCTGACCAGTAAACACTACCCTCTACTGGTTAGTTAACGGTACTGCAAGCAGCAGACATCAAAACGGCTTGAAGTGATGCAGTCACTGAGACACAACATGCCACTGTAACAGATCACACGACACTAAACAGACCACCAAAGTGGGAGAATCTCACGAATACGATGTTGGTCACAGATACCTTTTTTTAAAAGTAGGGGGGGGGGGGATCAGAAAAGCAGGCAGTTTCTGGTTTATAAAAATAATAAATAAAAATATACAGGTAACAATTTCAAAGATTTGACTGAGTTGCAGTTTATGTAAGGAAAGCAGTCAATTGAAATAAATTGAAATTCAATTAATTAGATGAATTCATTAGGCCCTAATTTATGGATTTCACATGACTGGGAATACAGATAACATTAAATAATCAGGCAACAGCTCTGGTGACATGCCGTCCCCCAGCACAAGGTGCACCTGTGTAATGACCATGCTGTTCAATCAGCTTCTTGATATGCCACACCTGTCAGGTGGATGGATTATCTTGGCAAAGGAGAAATGTTCACTGACGAGGGTTTAAACAAATTTGTGCACAACATTTGAGTGAAATAAGCTTTTGGTGTTTATGGAACATTTTGTGGATGTTTTATTTCAGTTTATGAAACATGTGACCAAGACTTTATAATGTTGTTTATATTGTTGTTCAGTGTAGATACATAAAACAGCCTGAGCAGGAAAATACCAGACAGACATTGTTCTCATTGCTTTATTTCATACTGTTATTTTCAGTGTTAAACATTTGTTCATCAAAACACTGCTAGGAGGTCTTGTGCTCATTCAAACAACAACCAACTTACTTATGTGTACAAAACACACACACAAGGGCATATATGCACAGCCACAATCATCACACTCAGACAACTACACACATAAAACCCCACAACAGATCCTGGTCAATCTCCTGAACAAGCCTTTTCCTCTGACACAGAACAATACAACAAATCCCCTATTGTAGATTTAGTCTTTATGATTCAAATATATTTTAAGTCTTAGTCCCATTTTAGTCATTGTGTTCTTCTTAGTTTCAAGCTCTCAGTCACATAGCTTCCCCTCTCTCAGTCACATAGCTTCCCCTCTCTCAGTCACATAGCTTCCCTCTCTCAGTCACATAGCTTCCCTCTCTCAGTCACATAGCTTCCCCTCTCTCAGTCACATAGCTTCCCTCTCTCAGTCACATAGCTTCCCTCTCTCAGTCACATAGCTTCCCTCTCTCAGTCACATAGCTTCCCTCTCTCAGTCACGTAGCTTCCCCTCTCTCAGTCACATAGCTTCCCTCTCTCAGTCACATAGCTCCCTCTCTCAGTCACATAGCTTCCCCTCTCTCAGTCACATAGCTTCCCCTCTCTCAGTCACATAGCTTCCCCTCTCTCAGTCACATAGCTTCCACTCTCTCAGTCACATAGCTTCCCCTCTCTCAGTCACATAGCTTCCCTCTCTCAGTCACATAGCTTCCCCTCTCTCAGTCACATAGCTTCTGTAGCTCAGTTGGTAGAGCATGGCGCTTGTAACGCCAGGGTAGTGGGTTCGATCCCCGGGACCACCCATACGTAGAATGTATGCACACATGACTGTAAGTCGCTTTGGATAAAAGCGTCTGCTAAATGGCATATATTATTATTATATATTACATAGCTTCCACTCTCTGCCATCTCAGTCACATAGCTTCCCCTCTCTCAGTCACATAGCTTCCACTCTCTGCCATCTCAGTCACATAGCTTCCCTCTCTCAGTCACATAGCTTCCCCTCTCTCAGTCACATAGCTTCCCTCTCTCAGTCACATAGCTTCCCTCTCTCAGTCACATAGCTTCCCTCTCTCAGTCACATAGCTTCCCTCTCTCAGTCACATAGCTTCCCCTCTCTCAGTCACATAGCTTCCCCTCTCTCAGTCACATAATAGTGACTATTATATAATGACTATAATAAAAGGCTACCTTTAAACTTCCATCTTGTGGACATTCAGAAAGTCTTGTCCTACTAGGAGGGAAGCTGAAACCATATATATTCTCTATTACAGGACTAGTAAAGGTCCAGTTTGCAAACCATTTCTACATGAAAATGAAATAGTATATTCATTATTTTTTCATTTTATTAAACGCTCTTATCCTGAACAACTTACAGTATCGAGTGCATACTTTGCAATATTGGACCCCCCCCGTGGGAATCGAACCCACAACCCTAGCATTACCAATTGAGCCACACCATCACAAATCACTTATTGTGCATTGTTTTATCTCCATGGTGATGAAAATTCTACAGGTACAAAACCTAGATAACCCGCTGATGTACACTAATGTATATTTTGATTAAGTGGTTTGTAATAATATTAAATTTAATAATGCACAAAAAGTGGTTGATTTTCATATTAATTTGATCAATAAAAAATATTTAATTTGATGTTTATTGGATGTTTTGTGTCTTTGTCCATAACTATGCACCTTTTAATGTAATATTTGAGGATTAATATACAAATATGAATATTTGTACTATTTGAGGACAGGGTTTACTTCTCTCCGGGTTCCATTAGTGATGACATCACAGAGAAAGGGACATTCCAACATGTGAATCCTGCTAGATACTGTTGTTAATTATTACAGTACCTGTTGTTGTTGTTGCAAAATCAGAACCGGTTTGTACCCGTTAAGAATTACCATCACCGTGAAGAAAAAGAAACAATGTACGATATTATTATATTATAGTTATATATATATAGTTATTATATAGTAACTGAGTACTTTGAGATGGCAAGTGGTTTGTGACGGTGTGGCTCATGATGGTGTGGCTCATGGCGGTGTGGCTCATGGCGGTGTGGCTCATGGCGGTGTGGCTCATGACGGTGTGGCTCATGACGGTGTGGCTCATGACGGTGTGGCTCATGGCGGTGTGGCTCATGGCGGTGTGGCTCATGGCGGTGTGGCTCATGGCGGTGTGGCTCATCTTGTAATGCTTTGGGTCGTGAGGTTCTCGCGGCTTTGTCGACACGAATGTAAGAGAGAGTAAAACATGACTGTTTCTAGTGGCGGTTAGTTACGAGTGAAGTGTCCCTGCTTGAAGAGTGACTGAAGAGTGACTGAAGAGTGACTGTCTTGGCAGTTGTGTAGGAGAGTCGATCAGCACAATCGGATTGTGTAACTGAAAGATGCTAATTTCTTCCAATGAGAGGATTGCATGAAATATTCTGCAGTAAACGCTGCATAGAATTGGACAAAAACAGATGAAACTAAGCTTTATGTTCAAATGTCCTTTAGTCTTACGTGGAAGTCTAGTTACATTTTCGTCAACTAAAATGAGAAGAAGTCATTTGTAACACTTATGTTTTGTTTTTCACCCAGCAGGGCTGTCTCATCTCGTTATCGTCAATAGTTTTACAAATGACAAAAAAAAAAGAAGAAAACAAAATGTCCTCGAGTTTTAGTCATAGATATTGTTGTTGTTGTTGACGGAATTAAACACTTTACAGAACAATAACAACATTAGTAGCCTTGTGATGACATATACTTTAGGAAGCATTTGCAGAAATCGAGAGAGACAGAGAGACAGAGACGGAGAGACAGAGAGAGAGAGAGAGAGAGAGAGCGAGACAGAGAGAGAGAGAGAGCGAGACAGAGAGACAGAGAGAGAGAGAGCGAGACAGAGAGACAGAGAGAGAGAGAGAGCGAGACAGAGAGACAGAGAGAGAGAGACAGAGAGACAGAGAGAGAGAGAGCGAGACAGAGAGACAGAGAGAGCGAGACAGAGAGAGAGAGAGCGAGACAGAGAGACAGAGAGAGCGAGACAGAGAGAGAGAGCGAGACAGAGAGACAGAGAGAGCGAGACAGAGAGAGAGAGCGAGACAGAGAGAGAGGGACAGAGAGAGAGAGGGACAGAGAGAGAGAGAGACAGAGAAAGAGAGAGACAGAGAGAGAGAGACAGACAGACAGACAGAGAGAGACAGAGAGCGCCAGAGACAGAGAGAGAGAGACAGAGAGAGAGAGACAGAGAGAGAGAGACAGAGAGAGACAGAGAGAGACAGAGAGAGAGACAGAGAGAGACAGAGAGAGAGATTTTATATACCAATAAAATCAGACACCTAAATGATAGTGACACATTGAGGTCATTGACGAAGTATAATGCAGCAATATCATCACTGACACTCCTGTCTAGTACCTGCCCAGTACCTGTCTAGTACCTGCCCAGTACCTGCCCAGTACCTGCCCTATGTCTCACTGTAGTGACTCATGTCCTGTTATTCTAGTTCATTTCTTAGTGAAATCAGGCAGGACAAAGGAACAAAGGTTATACTGCGTAATGTAGTTTCTCCTCCCAGGTTTTCAACAACAGTTTTCTTCTCCAGTTCCCGTTCCAGCCATTCAGTGGGGCGAGGGCTGATTGGGTAGAGGAGTCTAGCACAGGGACTTAGGACGAATCCTTAGGAACAGCTACATGACCAAAGGAAGGAAAGAGTTGAGTTCAGAACAGAAACAAACCATTATTTGTTGGCTAATGAAAATTGAGTTCTGAACAGCAACTAACAGTTCTAGTTTTAGTACTGGGCTAGAACAAATATGTGAGATCCTGTGGGATCTCAGGACCAGGAAGCTGCCTTGCCACCAATTAAATAGACTTTTTTTTTTATTCAGGAAAAATGAAAGTGAAAGAACATCTTGTTCCTGAAGAGGTGAGGGAGGAGACAACTAATAAAATGAATTATTGTCTCTTACCCCGAAGTAGTTGTTAGGTATGAATCCCTCAAGTGCCACAAAGTGATGCCCACCACCAATCTATCCCGTCAGGCTTCTGGAGGATAGTCACCATGTCCCCCTCTCTGAAGCCCAGCTCGTCTGCCTCCTGGGCAGGGTACTCCCACAGGGCATACAGTACCCCACTGTTCTCCACACCCATCGCCTCCTCCACACCTGACAACACACACACACACACACAACGATTTTTCTAACATTTTCAGAAACGTTTTCGTCTCAGAGTGCAAATAGTTGTGGATAAAGTGGCCTATATGGTTTAGTGGTTTGAGCGGCTGACCCCGGCAGTCATGTAAACTAGAGGTAGAATGGGTTTACAATCAGACCCACGCTCTTTGACTCGATGTCCTCTCATCTTTCCTGTGGTCTTCGACTGTTTCTCTTCAATAATAGATGTCCCACTCCCTAAAAATAGTTATGGAGAAAGAGGGCACCCCTGTCTAGTTCCTCCTACCCCTGGAGGAAGCTCTCGCACTCCTCGAAGCCCATAGCGTACGGGTCGCACTGAGACGCTGCATGGCGTCATCGCTCTCCCGTCACCGCTTACGTACGGCTGCCCGTTCCTCACCAGGAACTGACAGAGAGAAGGTCGTTACAGGAAGCTGCACAGTGGAGGGGGGTCCTGGTACAGAACAACAACAACAAAACTACACATGAACAAAACTACAACCCCATCTGACTAAACACAATGCATAATGACACAACATGACCCAAAACAGGGACAGCAACCCCATCTGACTAAACACAATGCATAATGACACAACATGACCCAAAACAGGGACAGCAACCCCATCTGACTAAACACAATGCATAATGACAACATGACCCAAAACAGGGACAGCAACCCCATCTGACTAAACACAATGCATAATGACACAACATGACCCAAAACAGGGACAGCAACCCCATCTGACTAAACACAATGCATAATGACACAACATGACCCAAAACAGGGACAGCAACCCCATCTGACTAAACACAATGCATAATGACACAACATGACCCAAAACAGGGACAGCAACCCCATCTGACTAAACACAATGCATAATGACACAACATGACCCAAAACAGGGACAGCAACCCCATCTGACTAAACACAATGCATAATGACACAACATGACAGCAACCCCATCTGACTAAACACAATGCATAATGACACAACATGACCCAAAACAGGGACAGCAACCCCATCTGACTAAACACAATGCATAATGACACAACATGACCCAAAACAGGGACAGCAACCCCATCTGACTAAAACATGCATAATGACACAAAACATGACCCAAAACAGGGACAGCAACCCCATGACTAAACACAATGCATAATGACACATGACCCAAAACAGGGACAGCAACCCCATCTGACTAAACACAATGCATAATGACACAACATGACCCAAAACAGGGAACCCCATCTGACTAAACACAATGCATAATGACACAACATGACCCAAAACAGGGACAGCAACAGAGGGACAGTAAAGGAAAGTAGGACAATGAAAGAGCCCATTATAAAGGGAGGGGAAGTATTCGGGATTAGAATACTTTTTTTCTTTCTACTTTAATTTTTTTAAACACTTATTTTACCAGATAAGTTGTCATTTACAGCAACCTGTGGAATAGTTACAGGGGGGGGGGGGGTAAATGAGCCAATTGTAAACCGGGATGATTAGTTGACCGTGATGGTATGAGGGCCAGATTGGGAATTTAGCCAAGACACCAGGGTTAAAACCCCTACTCTTACGATAAGTGCCATGGGATCTTTTAGTGACCACAGAGAGTCAGGACACCTGTTTAATATCCCATCCCAAAAGACAGCACCCTACACAGGGCAATGTCCCCAATCACTGCAAGCAGCAGTGGGATGCAGGGTGGTGTGCTGCTGGCCATAAGGAATAAAGGCTAGCAGCACGCCATTATTATGTCGAAGGAGGAAGCTACAGGGACATAAGCCAGTTAAAAGGGCATTCGATAATGAAGTTACCATCCGTGGCTGTCTGGGGCGGAGACGTTGGCTCCTATACGAACCAGGAAGTCCACCACGCTGTAGTGACCTCCACAGATGGCGTTATGGAGGGCTGTAATGCCCCTCGTGCTCGCTGGCTCGGTCATTCATCTACAGGGCACAGACCACGAGGGGTGAACCTCATGCTTGCTGTCAACACACACTGAATGATTTATTTGGGTCCACAATCCCCTTACCCCCTGCACCCAACCCCCCTCCTGCACCCAATTCCAACCCCTTACCCCTGCACCCAACCCCCTTACCTCCTGCACCCAATCCCCTTACCCCCTGCACCCAACCCCCTGCACCCAACCCTTACCTCCTGCACGGCCCTTTAAACAGTGTCCAGTTCCCCCTACCTCCTGCACGGCCCTCTGAACAGTGTCCAGTTCCCCCTACCTCCTGCACGGCCCTCTGAACAGTGTCCAGTTTCCCCCTACCTCCTGCACGGCCTTCTGAACAGTGTCCAGTTCCCCCTACCTCCTGCACGGCCCTCTGAACAGTGTCCAGTTCCCCCTACCTCCTGCACGGCCCTCTGAACAGTGTCCAGTTCCCCTACCTCTGCACGGCCCCTCTGAACAGTGTCCAGTTTCCCTACCTCCTGCACGGCCCTCTGAACAGTGTCCAGTTTCCCCTACCTCCTGCACGGCCCTCTGAACAGTGTCCAGTTCCCCCTACCTCCTGCACAGCCCTCTGAACAGTGTCCAGTTTCTCCTACCTCCTGCACGGCCCTCTGAACAGTGTCTAGTTCCCCCACCAGTGACCCGTCCAGCAGTAGAACCAGAGGACTGAGCCGAGCCCTCTGACCAGAATCCCTCGTTCCCGACTGGCCCGACGCAGGATGGAATTGTACCCCTGGGAGGATGGAAGAGTACCACAACTTAATACCTTAACTTCCCCTTATTAGATACAGACGTGAGTAACATCGAGATGGAGAGACATGGCCCAAGAAGTCTTGGTTTAAAATGCATGTGACTCTTATTAGTGAATACCTTCCACTAACTGGATCAGTTCACTGACAATGAGACCATCTACAATACCAGACAAAAGTTTGGACACACAACTATTCAGTCCAGGGTTTTTCTTTATTTTTACTATTTTCTGTAGTATAATAGTGAAGACATCAAAACTATGAAATAACACATATGGAATCATGTAGTAACAAAAAAAAGTGTGAAACAAATCAAAATGTATTTTATATTTGAGATTTTTCAAATTAGCCACCCTTTGCCTTGATGACAGCATTGCACCCTATTGGCATTCTCTCAACCAGCTTCATGAGGTAGTCACCTGGAATGCATTTCAAATAACAGGTTTGCCTTGCTAAAAGTTTGTGGAATTTCTTTCCTTCTTAATGCGTTTGAGCCAATCAGTTGTGTTGTGACAAGGTAGGGGTGGTATACAGAAGATAGCCCTATTTGATAAAAGACCAACCTCATATTATGGAAAGAACAGCTCAAATAAGCAAAGAGAAATGACAGTCCATCATTACTTTAACACATGAAGGTCAGTCATGCGGACAATTTCAAGAACTTTGACCGATTTCTTCAAGTGTAGCCGCAAAAAAACATCAAGTGCTGTGAAACTGTCTCTCTATGAGGAGCCACAGGAAAGGAAGACCCGGAGTTCCCTCTCTGCTGCAGAGGATCACTAGAGTTACCAGCCACAGATTGCAGCCCAAATAAATGCTTCACAGAGTTCAAATAAAAGACACATCTCAACAGCAACTGTTCAGGAGACTGTGTGAATCAGGCCTTCATGGTTGAATTGCTGCAGACAAGCCACTACTAAAGGACACCAATAAGAAGAAGAGACTTGCTTTGGCCAAGAAACATGAGCAATGGACATTAGACCGGGAAATCTGTCCTTTGGTCTGATGAGTCCAAATCAAAGATTTGTTCCAATCTGCCGTGTCTTTGTGAGATGCAGACAGTTCAGTGTGTCAAATCGGAGGGTCTACTGTCCGGACCTCTGGCAGTGTCTATGGGGTGCCTCTCTTCTCTGTATACATCAATCGCTCTTGCTGCTGGTGATTCTCTGATCCACCTCTACGTAAACACCATTCTGTATACTTCTGGCCCTTCTTTGGACACTGTGTTAACTAACCTCCAGACAAGCTTCAATGCCATACAACACTCCTTCCGTGGCCTCCAACTGCTCTTAAATTCTAGTAAAACTAAGTGCAAGCTCTTCAACCGATCGCTGCCCGCACATGCCCACCTGTCCAGCATCACAAATCTGGACGGTTCTGACCCTAGAATATGTGGACAACTACAAATACCTAGGTGTCTGGTTAGACTGTAAACTCTCCTTCTAGACTCACATCAAACATCTCCAATCCAAAATTAAGTCAGGAGGAATTGGCTTCCTGTTTCGCAAACAAAGCATCCTTCACTCATGCTGCCAAACATACCCTAGTAAAACTGACTATCCTACCGATCCTTGATTTCGGGCGATGTCATTTACATAATAGCCTAACACTCTACTCAGCAAACTGGATGCAGTCTATCACAATGCCATCCGTTTTGTCACCAAAGCCCCATATACTACCCACCACTGCGACCTGCTCTCGTTGGCTGGCCCTCGCTTCATATTCGTCGCCAAACCCACTAGTTCCAGGTCATCTACAAGTCTCTGCTAGGTAAAGCCCCGCCTTATCTCAGCTCACTGGTCACCATAGCAGCACCCACCCGTAGCACGCCAAGCAGGTATATTTCACTGGTCACCTCCAAAGCCAATTCCTCCTTTGGTCGCCTTTCCTTCCAGTTTCTGCTGCCAATGACTGGAACGAACTGCAAAAATCGCTGAAACTGGAGACTCATATCTCCCTCACTAGCTTTAAGCACCAGGTGTCAGAGCAGCTCACAGATCACTGCACCTGTACATACATAGCCTATCTGTAAACAGCCCGCCTATAAATAGCCCACCCAACTACCTCATCCCCAAACTGTATTTATTCATTCTGCTCCTTTGCACCCTGTGCTTACTTGCACATTCATCTTCTGCACATCTACCATTCCAGTGTTTAATTGCTACATTGTAATTACTTCGCCACTATGGCCTATTTATTGCCTTACCTCCGTTATCCTACCTCATTTCCACACACTGTATATAGACTTGTTCTACTGTATTATTGACTGTATGTTTGTTTACTCCATGTGTAACTCTGTGTTGTTGTTTTGTGTCGCACTGCTTTGCTTTATCTTGGCTATGTCGCAGTTGTAAATGAGAACTTGTTCTCAACTGGCCTACCTGGTTAAATAAAATGTTAATTATTATTATTTATTTTTTTAAAGAATAGGTTAACATATGATCTCTGCATCTGTGGTTCCCACCGTGAAGCAAGGAGGAGGAGGTGTGATGGTGCTTTGCTGGTGACACTGTCAGTGATTTATTTAGAATTCAAGGCACACGTAACCAGCAGGGTTACCACAGCATTCTGCAGCAATACACCATCCCATCTGGTTTGCGCTTAGTGGGACTATCATTTGTTTTCAACAGGACAATGACCCAACACACCTCCAGGCTGTGTAAGGGCTATTTGACCAAAAAGGAGAGTGATGGATTGCAACATCAGATGACCTGGCCTCCACAATCACCCGACCTCAAACCAATTGAGATGGTTTGGGATGAGTTGGAGTGCAGAGTGAAGGAAAAGCTGCCAACACATGCTCAGCATATGTGGGAACTCCTTCAAGACGGTTGGAAAATCATTCCAGATGAAGCTGGTTGAGAGAATGCCAAGAGTGTGCAAAGCTGTCATCAAGGTAAAGGGTGGCTACTTTGAAGAATACATTTTGATTTGTTTCACACTTTTTTGGTTACTACATGATTGCATATGTGTTATTTCATAGTTTTGATGTCTTCACTATAATTCTACAATGTTGAAAATTGTTAAAAAATAAAAAATAAACTTGAATGAGTAGGTGTCCAAACTTTTGACTGGTACTGTACATTTCACTGTAAAATAGTCACAACAAAAGAAAGCAAAAATATAAGAATGTGTCCTGTCATACCCTGTACTCTGTCAAGGCAGGTCCAGTGTTAGGTCCAGTGTTAGGGACAGGGTTAGTGACAGGGGAGAGGGATGTAGAGCTGTCCCCTTCTCCATCCGAGGAGGAGCTGTAGTCACTCCCCATCTCCCCCCCTTGCTGGCCCGTCAACCCCTTCCTCCGGAAAAGTTTATTCATGATCTGTTTGTACTGTTTGTGATTGTGGTCCGGCTGCAGGGAGGCTGGCTTCTTCTGGGGTTGGACAGGGGCTATAGGGTCAGGGTCACAAGGTTACCACAACATCGTATAGACATGCAGAAGCTTTCCAAAATTAAACTCATTCATAATACCAGCGCCGCATTGATTACGTGATCAGCAGAAGATTCTACAGGATGAGTATTGATTACGTGATCAGCAGAAGATTCTACGGGATGAGTATTGATTACGTGATCAGCAGAAGATTCTACAGGATGATTATTGATTACGTGATCAGCAGAAGATTCTACAGGATGAGTATTGATTACGTGATCAGCAGAAGATTCTACAGGATGAGTATTGATTACGTG
>NW_025749212.1:0-26611 GCF_021184085.1 Oncorhynchus gorbuscha
ACAGGTCGATTAGGACATCTACTTTGTGCACGACACAAGTAATTTGTTTACAGAAAGATTATTTCACTTATGATTCACTGTATCACAATTCCAGTGGGTCATACACTAAGTTGACTGTGCCCTTAAACAGCTTGGAAAATTCCAGAAAATGATGTCATGGCTTTAGAAACTTCTGATAGGCTAATTTACATAATTTGAGTCAATTGGAGGTGTACCTGTGGATGTATTTGAAGGCCTACCTTACTCAGTGCCTCTTTCCATGACATCATGGGAAATCAAAAGAAATCAGCCAAGATCTCAGAAAATAAACAGCAAAGGACAACAGCAAAAGACCTTGTGAAGATGCTGGAGGAAACAGGTACAAAAGTATCTATATCCCCAGTAAAACAAGTCCTATATCGACATAACCTTAAAGGCCGCTCAGCAAGGAAGAAGCCACTGCTCCAAAACTGCCATAAAAAAGCCAGACTACGGTTTGCAACTGCACATGGGGACAAATATCGTACTTTTTGGAGAAATGTCCTCTGGTCTGATGAAACAAAAATAGAACTGTTTGGCCATAATGACCATCGTTATGTTTGGAGGGAAAAGGGGAAGGATTGCAAGCCGAAGAACATCATCCCCACCATGATGCACGGTTTGTGGAAGCATCATGTTGTGGGGGTGCTTTGCTGCAGGAGGGACTGGTGCACTTCACAAAATAGATGGCATCATGAGGGAGAAAAATTATGTGGATATATTGAAGCAACATCTCGAGACATCGGTCAGGAAGTTAAAGCCTGGTCGCAAATGGGTCTTCCAAATGGACAATGACCCCAAGCATACTTCCAAAGTTGTGGCAAAATGGCTTAAGGACAACAAAGTGAAAGTGTTGGAGTGGACATCACAAAGCCCTGACCTCAATCCTATAGAACATTTGTAGGCAGAACTGAAAAAGCATGTCGAGCAAGGAGGCCAACCAACCGGACTCAGTTACACCAGGAGGAATGGGCCAAAATTCATCCAACGTATTGTGGGAAGCTTGTGGAAGGCTACCCAAAATGTTTGACCCAAGTTAAACAATTTAAAGGCAATGCTACCAAATACTAATTGAGTGTATGTGAACTTCTGACACACTGGGAATGTGATGACAGAAATAAAAGCTGAAATAAATAATTCTCTCTACTATTATTCTGACATTTCACATTCTTAAAATAAAGTGGTGATCCTAACTGACCTAAGACAGGACATTTTTACACAGATTAAATGTCAGGAATTGTGAAAAACTGAGTTTAAATGTATTTGGCTAAGGTGTATGTAAACTTCCCACTTCAACTGACAGTATATGTAGTTCTAATGTCTTCTAATGAAGACAATATATATAGAGATATACAGTAGTTTACTGATGAAGACAGTATATATATAGAGATATACAGTAGTCTACTGATGAAGACAGTATATATAGAGATATACAGTAGTCTACTGATGAAGACAGTATATATAGAGATATACAGTAGTCTACTGATGAAGACAGTATATATAGAGATATACAGTAGTTTACTGATGAAGACAGTATATATAGAGATATACAGTAGTTTACTGATGAAGACAGTATATATAGAGATATACAGTAGTCTACTGATGAAGACAGTATATATAGAGATATACAGTAGTCTACTGATGAAGACAGTATATATAGAGATATTATACAGTAGTCTACTGATGAAGACAGTATATATAGAGATATACAGTAGTCTACTGATGAAGACAGTATATATAGAGATATACAGTAGTCTACTGATGAAGACAGTATATATAGAGATATACAGTAGTCTACTGATGAAGACAGTATATATAGAGATATACAGTAGTTTATTGATGAAGACAGTATATATAGAGATATACAGTAGTTTATTGATGAAGACAGTATATATAGAGATATACAGTAGTTTATTGATGAAGACAGTATATATAGAGATATACAGTAGTCTACTGATGAAGACAGTATATATATAGAGATATACAGTAGTCTACTGATGAAGACAGTATATATATAGAGATATACAGTAGTCTACTGATGAAGACAGTATATATAGAGATATACAGTAGTTTACTGATGAAGACAGTATATATAGAGATATACAGTAGTTTATTGATGAAGACAGTATATATAGAGATATACAGTAGTTTACTGATGAAGACAGTATATATAGAGATATACAGTAGTCTACTGATGAAGACAGTATATATAGAGAGATATACAGTAGTCTACTGATGAAGACAGTATATATAGAGATATACAGTAGTTTACTGATGAAGACAGTATATATAGAGATATACAGTAGTCTACTGATGAAGACAGTATATATAGAGATATACAGTAGTCTACTGATGAAGACAGTATATATAGAGATATACAGTAGTTTATTGATGAAGACAGTATATATAGAGATATACAGTAGTCTACTGATGAAGACAGTATATATAGAGATATACAGTAGTTTACTGATGAAGACAGTATATATAGAGATATACAGTAGTCTACTGATGAAGACAGTATATATAGAGATATACAGTAGTCTACTGATGAAGACAGTATATATAGAGATATACAGTAGTTTACTGATGAAGACAGTATATATAGAGATATACAGTAGTTTATTGATGAAGACAGTATATATAGAGATATACAGTAGTCTACTGATGAAGACAGTATATATAGAGATATACAGTAGTCTACTGATGAAGACAGTATATATAGAGATATACAGTAGTTTACTGATGAAGACAGTATATATAGAGATATACAGTAGTTTACTGATGAAGACAGTATATATAGAGATATACAGTAGTTTATTGATGAAGACAGTATATATAGAGATATACAGTAGTTTAAAGATGAAGACAGTATGTGTAACTACAGTTGGTCAGTACTTACGAAGTCTTTCTGGACTTCCTGGATCAGCTCCTGCAGTTTGGCCAGGTCCACACATTGAGAGACCATGTCCTTCACACACACCCTGGACTGGGCCTCCCTCTGGACCTGGGAAGTAGCACAGTCCTGACCCATAACAGCCAGAAGGAGAACCAGCAGCAGAGAGAACTGGACCACACTGGACAAACTAGGCATATTTATACTGGATCAACTGTTGCCTGCTTCGACTGGGTCAACTGTTGCCTGCTTCGACTGGATCAACTGGTGCCTGCTTCGACTGGATCAACTGGTGCCTGCTTCGACTGGTTCAACTGGTGCCTGCTTCGACTGGATCAACTGGTGCCTGCTTCGACTGGTTCAACTGGTGCCTGCTTCGACTGGATCAACTGGTGCCTGCTTCGATTGGATCAGCTGGTGCCTGCTTCGACTGGGTCGACTGCTCACCTTGTCTCTATCTGAATCACCTGGTCACCTGGTTAGACTGGGTCAACTGCTCACCTTGTCTCTATCTGAATCACCTGGTCACCTTGTCTCTATCTGAATCACCTGGTCACATGATTCGTTCAATTTCTGTTTGAATCACCTGATTCAAATGAGCTGCCAAATATCTGACCTACAGCACATACAGGATCTGATTCACTGAATCTTTGAATCACTGATGTACAATCGACTCACTGAGTTTCCTACTCTACTAACTGACTGATTGAAAGACTGACTGAGCAAATGATTCCCTTCCTCTTCCCGTCCTCTCAGCAGGTGAGTCAGTCAGGTCTGCTCTGTTCTCCGCAGGTGAAATCTCTGTGGGTCTGGTCCTCTCAACAGTCACTAACCTTTAAATACTTTCAGAGCTCCTCCTGATGATGTAACATTACACACACACACACACAAACACACACATACACACACAAACACACCTAAACGTGCACCTCCCTCCCTCCCTCCCTACCTCCCTCCCTCCCTCCCTCCTCTCCCTCCCTCCATGTTGTCATTCTGCTCTCTGGAATGTGCAACCTGACAACAGAATGGTTGGTGTCCCTTTGAAACCTGAGGTGGGCAGATATTCTCTCCCTTTGTTCGTTCCCTGTGGATCCCCTCTGGTGTCCTGGTCCTGAGAAGCTGTACTCTATACAGTGCAGGACAAAACACCAAATAACTACATTGCACATCATTGGGTAGCAAGCTCATTCTTTGCTAGGTCCGGCGAGGTCGTGATTATCCCAGGCAGCATTCATTCTGATTCAGACAAACATCTACTAGTAACATTCATTGTTTATTTATATATAAAAAATAGGTTTCCCTTTCATTTCTTACCGTTATGTTGCTAAAAGTACCACCGGCATGTGCTGCCCAAACGTATTTGGCGTCCGTATACCCAACAATGGCGGAATCCTGACAGCTGCCGTCGGCCATCAGGTTATCCACGTAGCTTTGCCAAGACATTTTTGAATTTGTTAAGAATATACAGCTTCCTATTCACTCAAAGATGTCGTTTCTAGGACAAGACCTTCACAGCCAATGTTGCACTGCTTTACGGGTCAATTCAGGGTATGTAATATATGCCATTTAGCAGACGCTTTTATCCAAAGCGACTTACAGTCATGTGTGCATACATTCTACGTATGGGTGGTCCCGGGGATCGAACCCACTACCCTGGCGTTACAAGCGCCATGCTCTACCAACTGAGCTACAGAAGGACCTCAGTAACATAGAATCCTAACTGGAAATCATAACAGACAGGCGTTTATCATGTCTTCACCTATCAGGGCTGCAGTTGCAACGTGACACAAGCGAAAGGTGTGTGTGGACTCCAGGACGATTTAACCAGGTCATGACATTTGAAGGCGTTTGCTTTGAATACGGCGTCCTAGATTCTATTTGCTGATGAAACCACAAGTACCGTGCTTTTCTTCAACAAATAGTTGTAATGAAACAAGAATGTAGTTGCACAATCAGCACACACCCATAACTGTTTACAATGCAAAACACCTGAATTAAATATCATTGCCAAATGTTGATTGATTGATAATTGATTTTGGATATTGTGGTGAGGAAAACGATTAGATCTAACTCGTTCAGATGTTTAGATGTTGGTGGCCTGCTCGGCCTGTCCAGCCTCAGAGACAGAGACAGTGATGTTGGTGGCCTGCTCAGCCTGTTCAGTCTCAGAGACAGAGACAGAGATGTTGGTGGCCTGCTCGGCCTGCTCAGCCACAGAGACAGAGATGTTGGTGGCCTGCTCTGCCTGTCCAGCCTCAGAGACAGAGACAGAGATGTTGGTGGCCTGCTCGGCCTGCTCAGCCTCAGAGACAGAGACAGAGATGTTGGTGGCCTGCTCTGTCTGTTCAGCCTCAGAGACAGAGATGTTGGTGGCCTGCTCGGCCTGCTCAGCCTCAGAGACAGAGACAGAGATGTTGGTGGCCTGCTCTGTCTGTTCAGCCTCAGAGACAGAGACAGAGATGTTGGTGGCCTGCTCTGTCTGTTCAGCCTCAGAGACAGAGACAGAGATGTTGGTGGCCTGCTCAGCCTCAGAGACAGAGACAGTGATGTTGGTGGCCTGCTCGGCCTGTCCAGCCTCAGAGACAGAGACAGAGATGTTGGTGGCCTGCTCAGCCTCAGAGACAGAGACAGTGATGTTGGTGGCCTGCTCTGTCTGTTCAGCCTCAGAGACAGAGACAGTGATGACTCGGTCAAAACGTCAGTCGGGTTTTAAAGCAGTGCTGGTGTAGCAGAAATATGTTGTGGTAACAAGATGTGGGGTTGTGGACCCGTAGTCTACTTTCCTATGAGATTGAAGTGTGAGTGTTTGAGGGGGGGGGGGGGGCTTTTAGAGTGATTCACATGCGTCAGTCGGCCTCATTTCAATGTTCCTGTACAGCCACATAGCTGCCCACGTCTGAGTTGGCAAATACTCTGACAACAGGTAGTTGCTGGCATCATGGACGTGTTGTTGTCTCTAAAGTAGACCAGGTTGTTGTTGGCTCTAAGGTAGACCAGGTTGATGTTGGCTCTAAAGTAGACCAGGTTGTTGTTGGCTCTAAGGTAGACCAGGTTGTTGTTGGCTCTAAGGTAGACCAGGTTGTTGTTGGCTCTAAGGTAGACCAGGTTGATGTTGGCTCTAAAGTAGACCAGGTTGTTGTTGTCTCTAAGGTAGACCAGGTTGTTGTTGGCATTATGGACTTGTTGTTGTCTCTGAAGTAGACCAGGTTGATGTTGGCATTACGGACTTGTTGTTGGCTCTAAAGTAGACCAGTTTGATGTTGGCATTATGGACTTGTTGTTGGCTCTAAAGTAGACCAGTTTGATGTTGGCATTATGGACTTGTTGTTGGCTCTAAAGTAGACCAGGGTTGATGTTGGCATTATGGACTTGTTGTTGGCTCTAAAGTAGACCAGTTTGATGTTGGCATTATGGACTTGTTGTTGGCTCTAAAGTAGACCAGTTTGATGTTGGCATTATGGACTTGTTGTTGGCTCTAAAGTAGACCAGGTTGTTGTTGGCTCTAAAGCAGACCAGGTTTATGTTGGTGTTGTGGACTTGTTGTTGTCTCCAAAGTAGACCAAGTTGTTGTTGTTGGCATTATGGACTTGTTGTTGGCTCTAAAGTAGACCAGGTTGTTGTTGTCTCTAAAGTAGACCAGGTTGTTGTTGGCATTATGGACTTGTTGTTGGCTCTAAAGTAGACCAGGGTTGTTGTTGGCATTATGGACTTGTTTTTGACTCTGAAGTAGACCAGGTTGTTGTTGGCTCTAAGTAGACCAGGTTGTTTTTGGAATTATGGACTTTTTGTTGGCTCTAAAGTAGACCAGGTTGTTGTTGGCATTATGGACTTGTTTTTGGCTCTAAAGTAGTCCAGGTTGTTGTTGGTCTTATGGACTTGTTTTTGGCTCTAAAGTAGACCAGGTTGTTGTTGGCTCTAAGTAGACCAGGTTGTTGTTGGAATTATGGACTTGTTGTTGGCTCTAAAGAAGACCAGGTTGATGTTGGCATTATGAACTTGTTGTTGGCTCTGAAGTAGACCAGGTTGATGTTGGCATTATGGACTTGTTGTTGGCTCTGAAGTAGACCAGGTTGATGTTGGCATTATGGACTTGTTGTTAGCTCTAAAGTAGACCAGGTTGATGTTGGCATTATGGACTTGTTGTTGGCTCTAAAGCAGACCAGGTTGATGTTGGCATTATGAACTTGTTGTTGGCTCTAAAGTAGACCAGGTTGTTGTTGGCTCTAAAGTAGACCAGGTTGTTGTTGTCTCTAAAGTAGACCAGGTTGTTGTTGGCTCTAAAGTAGACCAGGTTGTTGTTGTAATTATGGACTTGTTGTTGGCTCTAAAGAAGACCAGGTTGATGTTGGCATTATGAACTTGTTGTTGGCTCTGAAGTAGACCAGGTTGTTGTTGGCCCTGAAGTAGACCAGGTTGTTGTTGGCATTATGGACTTGTTTTTGGCTCTGAAGCAGACCATTGGAATGGCTTCAAGTGCTGTTGTCATGGCCACGTTGCCATAAGGAAGTTACAATCAACTGATCAACACCCAACATTGTGATTTGGTTTGTTGATATCTGTTATGTAATCCTAATGAGGGCCTAAAAACCTGTTGTTAAACATGTAGGAAGCCACAGCGTGTGTTCTGATTGGCTGTTAAAGTGTAGGCCAAAAGCACCGTACTCTTTTTAACCAAGCATGTCAGTTAAGAATAAATTCCTACTTACAATGACGGTCTACCCAGGCCAAACCCTGACGACACAGGGCCATTACAATGACGGTCTACCCAGGTCAAACCCTGACGACACAGGGCCATTACAATGACGGTCTACCCAGGTCAAACCCTGACGACACAGGGCCATTACAATGACGGTCTACCCAGGTCAAACCCTGACGACACAGGGCCATTACAATGACGGACGGTCAAACCCCCAGGTCAAACCCTGACCCGACACAGGGCCATTACAATGACGGTCTACCCAGGTCAAACCCTGACGACACAGGGCCATTACAATGACGGTCTACCCAGGTCAAACCCTGACGACACAGGGCCATTACAATGACGGTCTACCCAGGTCAAACCCTGACGACACAGGGCCATTACAATGACGGTCTACCCAGGCCAAACCCTGACGACACAGGGCCATTACAATGACGGTCTACCCAGGCCAAACCCTGACGACACAGGGCCATTACAATGACGGTCTACCCAGGTCAAACCCTGACGACACAGGGCCATTACAATGACGGTCTACCCAGGTCAAACCCTGACGACACAGGGCCATTACAATGACGGTCTACCCAGGCCAAACCCTGACGACACAGGGCCATTACAATGACGGTCTACCCAGGTCAAACCCTGACGACACAGGGCCATTACAATGACGGTCTACCCAGGTCAAACCCTGACGACACAGGGCCATTACAATGACGGACCCAGGTCAAACCCTGACGACACAGGGCCATTACAATGACGGTCTACCCAGGCCAAACCCTGACGACACAGGGCCATTACAATGACGGTCTACCCAGGCCAAACCCTGACGACACAGGGCCATTACAATGACGGTCTACCCAGGTCAAACCCTGACGACACAGGGCCATTACAATGACGGTCTACCCAGGCCAAACCCTGACGACACAGGGCCATTACAATGACGGTCTACCCAGGCCAAACCCTGACGACACAGGGCCATTACAATGACGGTCTACCCAGGCCAAACCCTGACGACACAGGGCCATTACAATGACGGTCTACCCAGGCCAAACCCTGACGACACAGGGCCATTACAATGACGGTTAATGACCTTTATACCCAGGCCAAACCCTGACGACACAGGGCCATTACAATGACGGTCTACCCAGGCCAAACCCTGACGACACAGGGCCATTACAATGACGGTCTACCCAGGCCAAACCCTGACGACACAGGGCCATTACAATGACGGTCTACCCAGGCCAAACCCTGACGACACAGGGCCAAGTGTGCTCCGTCCTATGGGACTCACAAGAACAGCCAGTTGTGATACAGCCTGGAATCATACCAGGGTCTGTAATGACATCTCAAGCTCTGAGATGCAGTGCCTTAGACCTCTGCACCACTCGGTAGCCACATAGACCAGAGTGGACTATTCCTTCCTCTATTGTATACCTTTATATTGTCTTTATGATGTATTAAATACCTTTATATTGTCTTTATGATGTATTAAATACCTTTATATTGTCTTTATGATGTATTAAATACCTTTATATTGTCTAGTGTATTATATACCTTTATATTGTCTTTATGATGTATTAAATACCTTTATATTGTCTAGTGTATTATATACCTTTATGTTGTCTAGTGTATTATATACCTTTATATTGTCTAGTGTATTATATACCTTTATATTGTCTTTATGATGTAATATATACCTTTATATTGTCTAGTGTATTATATACCTTTATATTGTCTTTATGATGTATTATATACCTTTATATTGTCTAGTGTATTATATACCTTTATATTGTCTAGTGTATTATATACCTTTATATTGTCTAGTGTATTATATACCTTTATATTGTCTTTATGATGTATTATATACCTTTATATTGTCTAGTGTATTATATACCTTTATATTGTCTAGTGTATTAAGTAACTTTACATTGTCTTTATGATGTATTATATACCTTTATATTGACTTTATGATGTATTATATACCTTTATATTGTCTATTGTATTATATACCTTTATATTGTCTAGTGTATTATATACCTTTATGTTGTCTAGTGTATTATATACCTTTATATTGTCTAGTGTATTATATACCTTTATATTGTCTTTATGATGTATTATATACCTTTATATTGTCTAGTGTATTATATACCTTTATATTGTCTAGTGTATTATATACCTTTATATTGACTTTATGATGTATTATATACCTTTATATTGTCTATTGTATTATATACCTTTATATTGTCTTTATGATGTATTATATACCTTTATATTGTCTTTATGATGTATTATATACCTTTATATTGTCTTTATGATGTATTATATACCTTCATATTGTCTAATGTATCATATACCTTTATATTGTCTAGTGTATTATATACCTTTATGTTGTCTAGTGTATTATATACCTTTATATTGTCTAGTGTATTATATACCTTTATATTGTCTTTATGATGTAATATATACCTTTATATTGTCTAGTGTATTATATACCTTTATATTGTCTTTATGATGTATTATATACCTTTATATTGTCTTTATGATGTATTATATACCTTTATATTGTCTAGTGTATTATATACCATTATATTGTCTAGTGTATTATATACCTTTATATTGTCTTTATGATGTATTATATACCTTTATATTGTCTTTATGATGTATTATATACCTTTATATTGTCTAGTGTATTATATACCTTTATATTGTCTAGTGTATTATATACCTTTATATTGTCTAGTGTATTATATACCTTTATATTGTCTAGTGTATTATATACCTTTATATTGTCTAGTGTATTATATACCTTCATATTGTCTAGTGTATTATATACCTTTATATTGTCTTTATGATGTAATATATACCTTTATATTGTCTAGTGTATTATATACCTTTATATTGTCTAGTGTATTATATACCTTTATATTGTCTATTGTATTATATACCTTTATATTGACTTTATGATGTATTATATACCTTTATATTGTCTTTATGATGTATTATATACCTTTATATTGTCTAGTGTATCATATACCTTTATATTGTCTAGTGTATTATATACCTTTATGTTGTCTAGTGTATTATATACCTTTATATTGTCTAGTGTATTATATACCTTTATATTTTCTTTATGATGTAATATATACCTTTATATCGTCTAGTGTATTATATACCTTTATATTGTCTTTATGATGTATTATATACCTTTATATTGTCTTTATGATGTATTATATACCTTTATATTGTCTAGTGTATTATATACCTTTATAATGTCTAGTGTATTATATACCTTCATATTGTCTAGTGTATTATATACCTTTATATTGTCTAGTGTATTATATACCTTTATATTGTCTGTATGATGTATTATATACCTTCACATTGTCTAGTGTATTATATACCTTTATATTGTCTAGTGTAATATATACCTTCATATTGTCTAGTGTATTATATACCTTTATATTGTCTAGTGTATTATATACCTTTATATTGTCTAGTGTATTATATACCTTTATATTGTCTTTATGATGTATTATATACCTTCACATTGTCTAGTGTATTATATACCTTTATATTGTCTAGTGTAATATATACCTTTATATTGTATTTATGATGTAATATATACCTTTATATTGTCTAGTGTATTATATACCTTTATATTGTCTAGTGTATTATATACCTTTATATTGTATTTATGATGTAATATATACCTTTATATTGTCTAGTGTATTATATACCTTTATATTGTCTAGTGTATTATATACCTTTATATTGTCTAGTGTATTATATACCTTTATATTGTATTTATGATGTAATATATACCTTTATATTGTCTAGTGTATTATATACCTTTATATTGTCTAGTGTATTATATACCTTTACATTGTCTTTATGATGTATTAAATACCTTTATATTGTCTAGTGTATTATATACCTTTATATTGTATTTATGATGTAATATATACCTTTATATTGTCTAGTGTATTATATACCTTTATATTGTCTAGTGTATTATATACCTTTACATTGTCTTTATGATGTATTAAATACCTTTATATTGTCTAGTGTATTATATACCTTTATATTGTATTTATGATGTAATATATACCTTTATATTGTCTAGTGTATTATATACCTTTATATTGTCTAGTGTATTAAATACCTTTATATTGTCTAGTGTATTATATACCTTTATATTGTCTAGTGTATTATATACCTTTATATTGTCTTTATTATTTAATATATACCTTTACATTGTCTTTATGATGTATTAAATACCTTTATATTGTCTAGTGTATTATATACCTTTATATTGTATTTATGATGTAATATATACCTTTATATTGTCTAGTGTATTATATACCTTTATATTGTCTAGTGTATTAAATACCTTTATATTGTCTAGTGTATTATATACCTTTATATTGTCTAGTGTATTATATACCTTTATATTGTCTTTATTATTTAATATATACCTTTACATTGTCTTTATGATGTATTATATACCTTCAAATTGTCTGATGTATTATATACCTTCATATTGTCTTTATTATTTAATATATACGTTTACATTGTCTTTATGATGTATTTTATAGATCTATACTGGCTCTGTCTTAAAGTAGTGCTGGTGTAGCAGGAACATGTGGTGGTAACAGCCTGTATGGTTGTGGACCTTCAGTCTACTTTCCCTTGAGAACTAAGTGTGTGTGTGTGGGGGGCTTTTAGAGTGATTCACATGCTTCAGTCGGCCTCATTTTAATGTTGCTGTACAGCCACATAGCTGCCCACTTCTGAGTTGGCAAATCCTCTGACAACAGGTAGTAGACAAGGTTGTTTTTGGAATTATGGACTTGTTGTTGGCTCTAAAGAAGACCAGGTTGATGTTGGCATTATGGACTTGTTGTTGGCTCTGAAGTAGACCAGGTTGTTGTTGGCATTATGGACTTGTTGTTGGCTCTGAAGTAGACCAGGTTGTTGTTGGCATTATGGACTTGTTTTTGGTTCTGAAGTAGACCGTTGGAAATGCTTCTAGTGCCGTCGTCATGGCCATGTTACCGTGAGGAAGTTACAATCAACTGATCAACACACAACGTTCTGATTTGGATAGTTGATATCTGTTATGTAATCCTAATGAGGGCCTAAAAACCTGTTGTTAAACATGTAGGAAGTCACAGCGTGTGTTAAAGTGTAGGCCGAAAGCACCGTACTTTTTTTAACCAAGCATGTCAGTTAAGAACAAATTCCTACTTACAATGACGGTCTACCCAGGTCAAACCCTGACGACACAGGGCCATTACAATGACGGTCTACCCAGGCCAAACCCTGACGACACAGGGCCATTACAATGAACCCAGGCCAAACCCTGACGACACAGGGCCATTACAATGACGGTCTACCCAGGCCAAACCCTGACGACACAGGGCCATTACAATGACGGTTACCCAGGCCAAACCCTTACAGGGCCATTACAATGACGGTCTACCCAGGACAAACCCTGACGACACAGGGTCAAGTGTGCTCCGTCCTATGCGACTCACAAGAACAGCCAGTTGTGATACAGCCTGGAATCATACCAGGGTCTGTAATGACATCTCAAGCTCTGAGATGCAGTGCCTTAGACCTCTGGACCACTCGGTAACCACATAGACCAGAGTGGACTATTCCTTCCTCTATTATATACCTTTATATTGTCTTTATGATGTAATATATACCTTCACATTGTCTAGTGTATTATATACCTTTATATTGTCTAGTGTATTATATACCTTTATATTGTCTAGTGTATTATATACCTTTATATTGTCTTTATGATGTATTATATACCTTCACATTGTCTAGTGTATTATATACCTTTATATTGTCTAGTGTATTATATACCTTTATATTGTCTAGTGTATTATATACCTTTATATTGTATTTATGATGTATTATATACCTTTATATTGTCTGTATGATGTATTATATACCTTTATATTGTCTAGTGTATTATATACATTTATATTGTCTGGTGTATTATATACATTTATATTGTCTTTATGATGTATTATATACCTTCACATTGTCTTTATGATGTATTATATACCTTTATATTGTCTAGTGTATTATATACCTTCACATTGTCTTTATGATGTATTATATACCTTTATATTGTCTAGTGTATTATATACCTTTATATTGTCTAGTGTATTATATACCTTCACATTGTCTTTATGATGTATTATATACCTTTATATTGTCTAGTGTATTATATACCTTTATATTGTCTAGTGTATTATATACCTTTATATTGTCTTTATGATGTATTATATACCTTTATATTGTCTAGTGTATTATATACCTTCACATTGTCTTTATGATGTATTATATACCTTTATATTGTCTAGTGTATTATATACCTTTATATTGTCTAGTGTATTATATACCTTTATATTGTCTTTATGATGTATTATATACCTTCATATTGTCTAGTGTATTATATACCTTTACATTGTCTTTATGATGTATTATATACCTTTACATTGTCTTTATGATGTATTATATACCTTTATATTGTCTAGTGTATTATATACCTTTATATTGTCTTTAGTGTATTATATACCTTTACATTGTCTTTATGATGTATTATATACCTCTATATTGTCTAGTGTATTATATACCTTTATATTGTCTAGTGTATTATATACCTTTATATTGTCTAGTGAATTATATACCTTTATATTGTCTAGTGTATTATATACCTTTATATTGTCTAGTGAATTATATACCTTTATATTGTCTAGTGTATTATATACCTTTATATTGTCTAGTGAATTATATACCTTTATATTGTCTAGTGTATTATATACCTTTATATTGTCTAGTGTATTATATACCTTTAAATTGTCTAGTGAATTATATACCTTTATATTGTCTAGTGTATTATATACCTTTATATTGTCTAGTGTATTATATACATTTATATTGTCTAGTGAATTATATACCTTTATATTGTCTAGTGTATTATATACCTTTATATTGTCTAGTGAATTATATACCTTTATATTGTCTTTATGATGTATTATATACCTTTATATTGTCTAGTGAATTATATACCTTTATATTGTCTAGTGAATTATATACCTTTATATTGTCTAGTGTATTATATACCTTTATATTGTCTAGTGAATTATATACCTTTATATTGTCTTTATGATGTATTATATACCTTTATATTGTCTAGTGTATTATATACCTTTATATTGTCTAGTGTATTATATACCTTTACATTGTCTTTATGATGTATTATATACCTTTATATTGTCTTTATGATGTATTATATACCTTTACATTGTCTTTATGATGTATTATATACCTTTATATTGTCTTTATGATGTATTATATACCTTCACATTGTCTTTAAGATGTAATATATACCTTTACATTGTCTTTATGATGTAATATATACCTTCACATTGTCTGATGTATTATATACCTTTATATTGTCTAGTGTATTATATACCTTTATATTGTCTAGTGTATTATATACCTTCATATTGTCTATGTATTATATACCTTTATATTGTCTAGTGTAATATATACCTTCACATTGTCTTTATGATGTATTATATACCTTTATATTGTCTTGTGTATTATATACCTTTATATTGTCTGGTGTATTATATACCTTTATATTGTCTTTATGATGTATTATATACCTTTATATTGTCTAGTGTATTATATACCTTTATATTGTCTGGTGTATTATATACCTTTATATTGTCTTTATGATGTATTATATACCTTTATATTGTCTAGTGTATTATATACCTTTATATTGTCTTTATTATGTATTATATACCTTTATATTGTCTAGTGTATAATATACCTTCATATTGTCTAGTGTATTATATACCTTTACATTGTCTAGTGTATTATATACCTTCATATTGTCTAGTGTATTATATACCTTTATATTGTCTAGTGTATTATATACCTTTATATTGTCTTTATGATGTATTATATACCTTTATATTGTCTTTATCCTTTGTCCTCACCTGCCTCACCAGCCTCACCCGTCATGCCAGCCTCACCCACCATGCCAGCCTCACCAGCCATGCCAGCCTCACCAGCCTCACCAGCCTCACCCGTCATGCCAGCCTCACCCACCATGCCAGCCTCACCAGCCATGCCAGCCTCACCTGCCTCACCAGCCTCACCCGTCATGCCAGCCTCACCCACCATGCCAGTCTCACTAGCCATGCCAGCCTCACCAGCCATGCCAGCTTCACCAGCCTCACCCGTCATGCCAGCCTCACCCGCCATGCCAGCCTCACCTGCCATGCCAGCCTCACCAGCCTCACCAGCCTCACCAGCCATGCCAGTCTCACCAGCCATGCCAGCCTCACCCGCCGCTGCACTCTACAAACAAACGTACGTGTTATGGCTTTACACCCCCTGCTATAATGTGGATAAAGAGTTACTGAACTAACATTATTATCTAACAGAACACAGAGGGTGTTCTTTAATGAAAGCCCCTCCCCAACATAATCCAGTCAAAATCAGGAATTCCCCAGGGCAGCTGTCTAGGCCCCTCACTTTTTTAAATCGTGACTAACAACATGCCAATGGCTTTGATTAAACCCAGTGTGTCTGTGTATGCGGATGACTCAACACTGTACACGTCAGCTACCACAGCGACTGAAATGACTGCAGCACTTAACAAAGAGCTGCGGTTAGTTTCAAAGTGGGTGGCAAAGGAATAAGTTAGTCCTAAATATTTCTAAAACTAAAACTGTTGTATTTGGGATAAATAATTCACTATACCATAAACCTCAACTAAAGTTGAGGTGACTAAACTGCTTAGAGTAACCCTGGATTGTAAAATGCCATGGTCAAAGCATGTTGATACAACAGTAGCCAAGATGGGGGGGGGGAAGTCTGTCCATGATGAGGCCCTACTCTGCCTTCTTAACAACACTGTCAACAAGGCAGGTCCTACAGACCCTGGTTTTGTCGTACCTGGACAACTGTTCAGTCGTGTGGTCAGGTACCACAAAAAGGTACTGGCTCAGAGCAGGGCAGCACGACTGGCTCTTGGATGTACACAGTTAACATTAATAACATGGATGTTATCTTCCAGCTCAAAGGGAAGGAGAGATGTACTTCATCACTACTTGTATTTATGAGAGGTATTGACATGTTGAATGCACCGAGCTGTCTGTTTCAACTACTGGCGCACAGCTCGGACACCCATTCATACCCCACGAGACATGCCACCAGAGGTCTTTTCACAGTCCCCAAGTCCAGAACAGACTATGGGATGCACACAGTACTACCATAGAGCCATGACTACATGGAACTCTATTCCACATCAGGTAACTGATGCAAGCAGTAGAATCAGATTTAAAAACAGATAACAAAATACACCTTATGGAACAACGGGGACTGTACACACACACACACACACACACACACACACACACACACACACACACACACACACACACACACACACACACACACACACACACACACACACACACACACACACACACACACACACACACACACACACACACACACACACACACACACACACACACACACAATAACATATGCACTATACACACACGCACACATGGATTTTGTATTGTACATATGTGGTACTGGTGGAGTAGGGGACCAAGGGCACGCAGTGTTGTTGAGTTCTAGGGGGAAAGACAACATTATAATCTCTGTGCTTATTGGACCAAAATGTTGCCAATAGATGCAATAGTGATGCTTCTTTGTATGAAAAAGTACAAAAATGTAGTGACTTGCTACTGGATGTGTCTCTGGATAAGAGAGTGTGATAACTCTGAATTGCACTTGTCAGATCGCCAACGGAGAAAACTACTAGTAACATGTGTACAACGGTGGATTCCAATGCAGCAAAATGGCTGCTCACATTTAAGGAAGGTGTCCTTATGGAATTGTCCACGGCCCGGATCCACAGGGGCCAGGGTGTCCACTCTCCACGGTTAGGATCCACAGGGGCCAGGGTGTCCACTCTCCACGGTTAGGATCCACAGGGGCCAGGGTGTCCACTCTCCACGGTTAGGATCCACAGGGCCAGGGTGTCCACTCTCCACGGTTAGGATCCACAGGGCCAGGGTGTCCACTCTCCACGGATAGGATCCACAGGGGCCAGAGTGTCCACTCTCCACGGTTAGGATCCACAGGGCCAGGGTGTCCACTCTCCACGGTTAGGATCCACAGGGCCAGGGTGTCCACTCTCCACGGTTAGGATCCACAGGGCCAGGGTGTCCACTCTCCACGGCCCGGATCGATGGGGCCAGGGTGTCCACTTTCCACGGCCAGGATCCACAGGGGCCAGGGTGTCCACTTTCCACGGCCAGGATCCACAGGGGCCAGGGTGTCCACTTTCCACGGCCAGGATCCACAGGGGCCAGGGTGTCCACTCTCCGCAGCCCGGATCGACGGGGCCAGGGTTTCCACTTTCCACGGTTAGGATCCACAGGACCAGGGTGTCCACTTTCCACGGCCAGGATCCACAGAGGCCAGGGTGTCCACTCTCCACGGCCAGGATCCACAGGACCAGGGTGTTCACTCTCCACGGCCAGGATCGACGGGGCCAGGGTGTCTACTCTCCACGGCCAGGATCCACAGGACCAGGGTGTTCACTCTCCACGGCCCGGATCGACGGGGCCAGGGTGTCTACTCTCCACGGCCAGGATCCACAGGACCAGGGTGTTCACTCTCCACGGCCCGGATCGACGGGGCCAGGGTGTTCACTCTCCACGGCCCGGATCGACGGGGCCAGGGTGTTCACTCTCCACGGCCCGGATCGACGGGGCCAGGGTGTTCACTCTCCACGGCCCGGATCGACGGGGCCAGGGTGTTCACTCTCCACGGCCCGGAACCACAGGAACAGGGTGTTCACTCTCCACGGCCCGGATCGACGGGGCCAGGGTGTCCACTCTCCACGGCCAGGATCCACAGGACCAGGGTGTCCACTCTCCACGGTTAGGATCCACAGGGCCAGGGTGTCCACTCTCCACGGCCCGGATCGACGGGGCCAGGGTGTTCACTCTCCACGGCCCGGATCGACGGGGCCAGGGTGTTCACTCTCCACGGCCCGGATCGACGGGGCCAGGGTGTTCACTCTCCACGGCCCGGATCGACGGGGCCAGGGTGTCCACTCTCCACGGCCAGGATCTACAGGACCAGGGTGTCCACTCTCCACGGTTAGGATCCACAGGGCCAGGGTGTTCACTCTCCACGGCCCGGATCGACGGGGCCAGGGTGTTCACTCTGGAGCATTTATCCAACTGACCTATACATCCATGAATTTATATATAACTATTTCTGATGTGTGTATTGTGATGCATTGTTCAATAGATGTACTATGTAATGTATATAATAATAATTTTGCACGCCCAATTTTTCAGTTTTTGATTTGTTAAAATGTTTGAAATATCCAATAAATGTCGTTCCACTTCATGATTGTGTCCCACTTGTTGTCAATTCTTCACAAAAAAATACAGTTTTATATCTTTATGTTTGAAGCCTGAAATGTGGCAAAAGGTCGCAAAGTTCAAGGGGGCCGAATACTTTCGCAAGGCACTGTAAGTGCAATGAATAAAATGCAATGCAATGGCAGGATATAGCAATACTTATCAGTAGGCATCAGTTATGTTGCAGGTATTGAGCTGCCTTTGATACAATGAGTGATGGGCCCAACTGAAGAGATTGTATCTGAGGAGAAAAATGGATCAGACACAGGTTTAACTCCCCGTCTGCATGCTGGCGGGCTACCTACATCCTACAGTATGAGGGATGGGGGTTTCCAGTTTATTAATCTCTCTGTCTCTCTCTCTCTCTCTGTCTCTCTCTCTCTCTCTCTCTGTGTCTCTCTCTCTCTCTCTCTCTCTCTCTCTCTCTCTCTCTCTCTCTCCCTCTCTCTCTGTTTCTTTAAAAGGACAAAAGATACCAGGCAGACAGGAAGCTGTCAACTGAGGAGGGAGTTTTACTCTAATTTTGCACGCCCAATTTTTCAGTTTTTGATTTGTTAAAATGTTTGAAATATCCAATAAATGTCGTTCCACTTCATGATTGTGTCCCACTTGTTGTCAATTCTTCACAAAAAAATACAGTTTTATATCTTTATGTTTGAAGCCTGAAATGTGGCAAAAGGTCGCAAAGTTCAAGGGGGCCGAATACTTTCGCAAGGCACTGTAAGTGCAATGAATAAAATGCAATGCAATGGCAGGATATAGCAATACTTATCAGTAGGCATCAGTTATGTTGCAGGTATTGAGCTGCCTTTGATACAATGAGTGATGGGCCCAACTGAAGAGATTGTATCTGAGGAGAAAAATGGATCAGACACAGGTTTAACTCCCCGTCTGCATGCTGGCGGGCTACCTACATCCTACAGTATGAGGGATGGGGGTTTCCAGTTTATTAATCTCTCTGTCTCTCTCTCTCTCTCTGTCTCTCTCTCTCTCTCTCTCTGTGTCTCTCTCTCTCTCTCTCTCTCTCTCTCTCTCTCTCTCTCTCTCTCTCTCTCTCTCTCTCTCTCTCTCTCTGTTTCTTTAAAAGGACAAAAGATACCAGGCAGACAGGAAGCTGTCAACTGAGGAGGGAGTTTTACTCTTCATTCATTCATTCCTCTCTCTCTCTCTCTCTCTCTCTCTCTCTCTCTCTCTCTCTCTCTCTCTCTCTCTCTCTCTGTCTATTTCTCTCTCTGTCTCTCTGACTCTCTCTCATAGTTTCTCTCTCTCTCTCTCTGCTCTCTCTCTGAAGGTCTCTTACACTCACATCTCTCTCTCTCTCAAATCTCTCTCTCTTTCTCTCAATCTCTGTCTTTCTCTCTCTCTCTCTCTCTGTCTATTTCTCTCTCTGTCTCTCTGACTCTCTCTCTGTCTCTCTCTCTCTGTCTCTCTCTCTCTCTGCTCTCTCTCTCATCTCAGACTCTCTCTCTCTCTCTCTCTCTCTCTGTCTCTCTCGCTCTCTCTCTCTCTCCCTCCTTTCCCATACACACCTACTGCAATAGTACCTTCAGTTCTGATAAATTCAATGTGTTCATTTTGGAAGTTTTTGTCACTAAGTGTTTCCAGCCAAGCCACATGACTTCACTCACACCCACTTTTGCTGACATGAGTATAGGAATGTGTATCTATTGCCTATGAAGGTAAATTACACTGCACATGCTCAAATTAACAAATGACTCCTGTTTAGAACAATGAATGCTGCCATGAACGTGATTATGCAACATTACTGACAACCATGCATAACCCATGCAGACAACTCATTTAGACTTGTAAGTAAACAGTGAATAGCCTTGTCCAAGCCAGAACAGCCCATAGGCCAGGAGCATATTGTGCAGGGCGGCAGGGTAGCCTAGTGGTTAGAGCGTTGGACTAGTAACCGAAAGGTTGCAAGTTCAAATCCTCAAGCTGGCAAGGTAAAAAATCTGTTGTTCTGCTCCTGAACAAGGCAAGTGTAAACTCAGAAGGAAGAGCCATTTGGGTTCCCCATTTTTTAAGAGGGCCATTTATTTATTTAACTAGGCAAGTCAGTTAAGAACAAATTCTTATTTTCAATGACGGCCTAGGAACAGTGGGTTAACTGTCTCTCTCTCTGTCTCTCTCTGTCTCTCTCTCTCTCTCTCTCTGTCTCTCTCTCTGTCTCTCTAACTGAACCCACTGTTCCTAGGCCGTCATTGAAAATAAGAATTTGTTCTTAACTGACTTGCCTAGTTAAATAAATAAATGTCCCTCTTAAAAAAATGGGTTCCAAAAGGGTTCTTTGACTGTTCCCATAGCAGCACCCCTTTTGGTTCCAGGTAGAACCCTCTGTAGAAAGGGTTCTACATGAAACCAAAACGGGTTCTTCAAAGGGTTCTCCTATGGGGATAGCCGTAGGACCCTTTTAGGTCCTGCATAGCATCTTTTGTATCTTTTGATATACCAGGACACCCCCTGGACAGGACACTAGTCTATCTCCTGTTTCTGTAGTGAGACAGCTTGATGTATCAGTACACCCCCTGGACAGAACACTAAGTCTATCTCCTGTTTCTGTAGTGAGACAGCTTGATGTACCAGTACACCCCCTGGACAGAACACTAGTCTGTCTCCTGTTTCTGTAGTGAGACAGCTTGATGTACCAGTACACCCCCTGGACAGGACACTAGTCTATCTCCTGTTTCTGTAGTGAGACAGCTTGATGTATCAGTACACCCCCTGGACAGAACACTAGTCTATCTCCTGTTTCTGTCGTGAGACAGCTTGATGTACCAGTACACCCCCTGGACAGGACACTAGTCTATTTCCTGTTTCTGTAGTGAGACAGCTTGATATACCAGGACACCCCCTGGACAGAACACTAGTCTGTCTCCTGTTTCTGTAGTGAGACAGCTTGATGTATCAGTACACCCCCTGGACAGAACACTAGTCTATCTCCTGTTTCTGTAGTGAGACAGCTTGATGTATCAGTACACCCCCTGGACAGAACACTAGTCTATCTCCTGTTTCTGTCGTGAGACAGCTTGATGTACCAGTACACCCCCTGGACAGGACACTAGTCTATTTCCTGTTTCTGTAGTGAGACAGCTTGATGTATCAGTACACCCCCTGGACAGGACACTAGTCTATTTCCTGTTTCTGTAGTGAGACAGCTTGATGTATCAGTACACCCCCTGGACAGAACACTAGTCTATCTCCTGTTTCTGTCGTGAGACAGCTTGATGTACCAGTACACCCCCTGGACAGGACACTAGTCTATTTCCTGTTTCTGTAGTGAGACAGCTTGATGTACCAGTACACCCCCTGGACAGGACACTAGTCTGTCTCCTGTTTCTGTATTGAGACAGCTTGATGTACCAGTACACCCCCTGGACAGGACACTAGTCTGTCTCCTGTTTCTGTAGTGAGACAGCTTGATGTACCAGTACACCCCCTGGACAGGACACTAGTCTGTCTCCTGTTTCTGTAGTGAGACAGCTTGATGTACCAGTACACCCCCTGGACAGGACACTAGTCTATTTCCTGTTTCTGTAGTGAGACAGCTTGATGTACCAGTACACCCCCTGGACAGAACACTAGTCTGTCTCCTGTTTCTGTAGTGAGACAGCTTGATGTATCAGTACACCCCCTGGACAGGACACTAGTCTATTTCCTGTTTCTGTCGTGAGACAGCTGATGTCACCTACACCCCCTGGACAGGATACTAGTCTGTCTCCTGTTTCTGTATTGATCAGCTTGATGTACCAGTACACCCCCTGGACAGGACACTAGTCTCATCTCCTGTTTCTGTCATTGAGACAGCTTGATGTACCAGTTCACCCTTGGACAGGACACTAGTCTGTCTCCTGTTTCTGTAGTCAGACCTTGATGTCTAGTACATCCCCTGGACAGGACACTAGTCTGTCTTGGTGTGAGTCTGATTCATCACTTCCTGGACAGGACACTAGTTTGGTGTGGTCTATTCATCATGATACTTTTTGAGGGCTGTCAGTCCTTTGGTATGTGGTCTATTCATCTACTCTTCCTGGTACAGTCCTTTGGTGTGGTCTATTCATCTACTTCCTGGTACAGTCCTTTGGTGTGGTTTATTCATCTACTTCCTGGTACAGTCCTTTGGTGTGGTCTATTCATCTACTTCCTGGTCAGTCCTTTGGTGTGGTCTATTCATCTACTTCCTGGTACAGTCCTTTGGTGTGGTCTATTCATCTACTTCCTGGTCAGTCCTTTGGTGTGGTTTATTCATCTACTTCCTGGTACAGTCCTTTGGTGTGGTCTATTCATCTACTTCCTGTCATCTGGTCAGTCCTTTGGTGTGGTTTATTCATCTACTTCCTGGTACAGTCCTTTGGTGTGGTCTATTCATCTACTTCCTGGTCAGTCCTTTGGTGTGGTTTATTCATCTACTTCCTGGTACAGTCCTTTGGTGTGGTTTATTCATCTACTTCCTGGTCAGTCCTTTGGTGTGGTCTATTCATCTACTTCCTGGTACAGTCCTTTGGTGAGGTTTATTCATCTACTTCCTGGTACAGTCCTTTGGTGTGGTTTATTCATCTACTTCCTGGTACAGTCCTTTGGTGTGGTTTATTCATCTACTTCCTGGTACAGTCCTTTGGTGTGGTTTATTCACTTAACAGACACTTCTGATAACGTTCCGTGACGTCAGACGAGTTTACACTTGCAGGGCAAGGGGTGAGGGCGGTGAGGGTGAGTGGCGAGGGGTGGGCGGGGTGAGGGGTGAGGGCGAGGCGAGGGGCGAGGGGCGAGGGGTGCGGGCGGGCGGTGAGGGTGAGTGGCGACGAGGGGAGGGGTGAGCGGCGAGGGGCGAGCGGCGAGTGAGGGGTGAGGGGTGAGGGGCGTGGGGCGAGGGCGAGGGGCGCAGGGGCGCGCGAGAAGCGAGGGGCGAGAGCGAGCGGCGAGGCGAGGGGCGAGGGGCGCAGGGGTTAAGGAAGGAGTGAATTATAAATGGACTGCCTTTGCCCGGAAGTTTGTCACTCGTTCATCCCGCTGATTTGTATTTTCAGCCTCTAACTTACACTCGTATGTTGACTCCATATTGACGTTGAGATTTTACATTTTGGATAACTTAGCTGATGTACAATCATCGCAAATTGAATTATGGGGCGTTTCAGGCCCCCAGAAGTGAACAGAATTGTACACTTGCACACAAGACTAAAAAAACGAAGGCTGAGGAGCTTACATTGCAAACTTCCCTTGCTTGGCTAATCATTTAACTGCCCCTGAACAAGGCAGTTAACCCACTGTTCCTAGACCAGTTAACCCACTGTTCCTAGACCAGTTAACCCCCTGAGTTCTGAGACCAGTTGACCCACTGTTCCTAGACCAGTTGACCAGTTGACCCACTGTTCCTAGACCAGACCAGTTGACCAGTTAACCCACTGTTCCTAGACCAGTTAACCCACTGTTCCTAGACCAGTTAACCCACTGTTCCTAGTTCCTAGACCAGTTAACCCACTGTTCCTGTTAACCCCACTAGACCAGTTAACCCACTGTTCCTAGACCAGTTACCCTGTTCCTAGACCAGTTGTTCCTAGACCAGTTAACCCACTGTTCCTAGACCAGTTAACCCACTGTTCCTAGACCAGTTAACCCACTGTTCCTAGAACAGTTAACCCACTGTTCCTAGACCAGTTAACCCACTGTTCGGTTAACCCCGTCATTGAAAATAATAATTTGTTCTTAACTGACTTGTCTAGTTAAATAAAGGTTAAAAAACATTTTTTTTTTAAAATTGGGATCGATGACAAATATAGCCGCGGTGATTCGCCCAAGGGCATAAGGCTTAAGTGGATGTGGATGTGTCTTTTATGAGTTTGAAACGCAGCTCAGGTGTGGTTTATTCATCTACTTCCTGGTACTTGTACATTAAGGCTTTGTGTCCACAGTGACTAGACTATCATTAGCATCGTACAACATTTACAGGAAAATCCCAGCTCCACATTGTGTTGACAAAACAAATCACAGCACACCCTCGTAATATGAGCGATGTATTTAGGTGTGCGTCCTGAATGATGGGCCTGGGATTCATGAAACAGTGAATGTAATACGACATCCTCCTTCACTGGTTAACTTCAATGACTAAAGCAACAGAATTATCCTCTCATGGAGTTATTGAGAGAGTGTGTGTGTGTGTGTGCGTGTGCGTGCGCGCGTGCGTGCGTGTGTGTGTGTGTGTGTGTGTGTGTGTGTGTGTGTGTGTGTGTGTGTGTGTGTGTGTGTGTGTGCGTGCGTGCGTGCGTGCGTGCGTGCGTGCGTGCGTGCGTGCGTGCGTGCGTGTGTGTGTGTGTGTGTGTGTGTGTGTGTGTGTGTGTGTGTGTGTGTGTGTGTGTGTGTGTGTGTGTCTCTGTGTGTGTGTGTGTGTGTGTGTGTGTGTGTGTATACAAACAAAACCAGTCCTCTGCTAGATCATTATCATTTCTCAGACTCATCTGATTGTATTTCCAAACTTCACAACTAAATAGTTGTTGGACCTGCTTTGGTCTGTAACCAGATCAAGTGTGAAGGGACAGGCTCCTCCTGTCTGCCGAGCCTGTCTTTCATGTCTTCACAAGCATTTAGCTACACTTGCATTAACATCTGCTAACCATGTTAATGTGACTAATACAATTCTATTTAATTTTATTTTCCCTCCCTGTTTGCCCTGTCTGTCTGTCTGTCTGTCTGTCTGTCTGTCTGTCTGTCTGTCTGTCTGTCTGTCTGTCTGTCTGTCTGTCTGTCTGTCTGTCTGTCTGTCTGTCTGTCTGTCTGTCTGTCTGTCTGTCTGTCTGTCTGTCTGTCTGTCTGTCCTCCTTGTCTATCCTCTCTGTCTGTCTGTCCTCCCTGTCTGTCTGTCCTCCCTGTCTGTCTGCCCTCCCTGTCTGTCTGCCCTCCCTCTCTGCCGTCCCAGTCTGCCCTCACTGTCTGTCCTCACTGTCTGTCCTCCTTGTCTCTCCTCCCTGTCTCTCCCTCCCTGTCTGTCCTCCTTGTCTGTCCTCCTTGTCTCTCCTCCCTGTCTGTCCTCCTTGTCTCTCCTCCCTGTCGGTCCTCCTTGTCTCTCCTCCCTGTCTGTCCTCCCTGTCTGTCCTCCTTGTCTCTCCTCTCTGTGTCCTCCCTGTCTGTCCTCCTTGTCTCTCCTCCTGTCAGTCCTCCTTGTCTCTCCTCCTGTGTGTCCTCCTTGTCTGTCCTCCTTGTCTCTCCTCCCTGTCTGTCCTCCCTGTCGGTCCTCCTTGTCTCTCCTCCCTGTGTGTCCTCCTTGTCTGTCCTCCTTGTCTCTCCTCCCTGTCTGTCCTCCCTGTCGGTCCTCCTTGTCTCTCCCTCCCTGTGTCTCCCTGTCGGTCCTCCTTGTCTCTCCTCCCTGTGTGTCCTCCTTGTCTCTCCTCCCTGTCTGTCCTCCCTGTCTGTCCTCCTTGTCTCTCCTCTCTGTGTGTCTTCCCTGTCTGTCCTCCTTGTCTCTCCTCCCTGTCAGTCCTCCTTGTCTCTCCTCCCTGTGTGTCCTCCCTG